>NC_059185.1:0-300000 GCF_020631705.1 Daphnia magna
TTCAAAAAGTTAGCTATTTTGCATAAGGTTTCCTAAGTTCTCACTGTAGTAAAATGTTGATTTCTCACGAATCTTTGATATTTAAATATTGAAATGCATAGATTTCGACTAATTTTGAGATTCTGCGTCGATCTAGACCATTCCCATTGATCTAGCATGTACGGTTCAAAAGTTGGCAAATGCGGCTCAAATTGAAAATTCGCTTTAACTCCTCAACCGCAAGCCGCACGATTGAAATATTTATGTGCCGAACTGCTTTTTGCTTTCCCGACCGTGCGGTGCTGTCAGATTTCCGATTTACCTGAATGAAAATTTTGACTCCGGAATTTTCAGGAAAGGTCGATTTTGTGGCTCAATTACAATTCGCCCCGAGGAAATATTTATGTGGCAATCTCCTCCCTATGTGCCCACACATTCTCCTAACGTCAAATTTGCGATTTACCTGAATGAAAATTTTGACTCCGGAAATTTTTCACAGAAAGTCGATTTTGTGGCTCAATTACAAGTCGCCCCGAGGAAATATTTATGTGGCAATCTCCTCCCTATGTGCCCCACATTCTTCCTAACGTCAAATTTGCGATTTACCTGAATGAAAATTTTGACTCCGGAATTTTCAGAAAAATCGATTTTGTGGCTCAATTACAAGTCGCCCCGAGGAAATATTTATGTGGCAAGCTCCTCCCCTATGTGCTTCACATTATTCTAACGTCAAATTTGCGATTTACCTGAATGAAAATTTTGACTCCGGAATTTTCAGAAAAAATCGATTTTGTGGCTCAATTACAAGTCGCCCCGAGGAAATATTTATGTGGCAAGCTCCTCCCTATGTGCTTCACATTATTCTAACGTCAAATTTGCGATTTACCTGAATGAAAATTTTGACTCCGGAATTTTCAGAAAAATCGATTTTGTGGCTCAATTACAAGTCGCCCCGAGGAAATATTTATGTGGCAAGCTCCTCCCTATGTGCTCCCACATTATTCTAACGTCAAATTTGCGATTTACCTGAATGAAAATTTTGACTCCGGAATTTTCAGAAAAATCGATTTTGTGGCTCAATTACAAGTCGCCCCGAGGAAATATTTATGTGGCAAGCTCCTCCCTATGGGCCCCACACTACCCTGGTGTTGGAATGGTGAACTACCTGAACGAAAAATTTCACTGCGAATTTCCGAGAGAAAACTCGTTACTACGCCAAAACTGCGGTTAATATCTTTACGAAATACATCGGAACGTATTATCTAACAAATTCTGCATCTTTCTAGACCGCTCCCGTTGTCCTAGGATGAACGGTTCAAAAGTTGAAGAACACATTGCAGCATTCACAAGTTCTCATCATAGAAACATGGCTATTGCCGACGAATATTCAGAGTTCATCGAATGAAATGCATAGAATCTCACTAATTTTGACATTCTGCGTCGATCTAGACCATTCCCGTTGCTCTAGCATGGACGGTTCCAAAGTTAGCAAATACGGCTAAATATGCAAATTAGCTATAACTCCGCAACCGATAGCCGCCCGATGAAAATATTTGCACGCCGAGCTCCTCTCCTCCTTCCCGATCAAGCCCCCGAGTCAGATTCACGATTTACCTGAACGAAAAAAATCAACGGTGACGTCTTGCGGCAGACGGGCGCTTCGCGCCCGCTGCCGCGTTTACACCAATTATCCTTATTGCAACACAACCGAGCCTCCTCCTCCTAAAAATCACATTTATCGGTTTTATCTCTTTTCTCTCCAAAATTTTACACAAACAAGTTTGAAAATGATGTTATTTCGACTAATTTTGATATTCTGCGTCGATCTAGACCATTCCTGTTGCTCTACGATTTATGGTTCAAAAGTTAGCTATTTTGCATAAGGTTTCCTAAGTTCTCACTGTAGTAAAATGTTGATTTCTCACGAATCTTTGATATTTAAATATTGAAATGCATAGATTTCGACTAATTTTGAGATTCTGCGTCGATCTAGACCATTCCCATTGATCTAGCATGTACGGTTCAAAAGTTGGCAAATGCGGCTCAAATTGAAAATTCGCTTTAACTCCTCAACCGCAAGCCGCACGATTGAAATATTTATGTGCCGAACTGCTTTTTGCTTTCCCGACCGTGCGGTGCTGTCAGATTTCCGATTTACCTGAATGAAAATTTTGACTCCGGAATTTTCAGGAAAGTCGATTTTGTGGCTCAATTACAATTCGCCCCGAGGAAATATTTATGTGGCAATCTCCTCCCTATGTGCCCCACATTCTCCTAACGTCAAATTTGCGATTTACCTGAATGAAAATTTTGACTCCGGAATTTTCAGAAAAGTTCGATTTTGTGGCTCAATTACAAGTCGCCCCGAGGAAATATTTATGTGGCAAGCTCCCCCTATGTGCTCCACATTCTCCTAACGTCAAATTTGCGATTTACCTGAATGAAAATTTTGACTCCGGAATTTTCAGAAAAATCGATTTTGTGGCTCAATTACAAGTCGCCCCGAGGAAATATTTATGTGGCAAGCTCCTCCTACTATGTGCTTCACATTATTCTAACGTCAAATTTGCGATTTACCTGAATGAAAATTTTGACTCCGGAATTTTCAGAAAAATCGATTTTGTGGCTCAATTACAAGTCGCCCCGAGGAAATATTTATGTGGCAAGCTCCTCCCTATGTGCTTCACATTATTCTAACGTCAAATTTGCGATTTACCTGAATGAAAATTTTGACTCCGGAATTTTTAGAAAAATCGATTTTGTGGCTCAATTACAAGTCGCCCCGAGGAAATATTTATGTGGCAAGCTCCTCCCTATGTGCTTCACATTATTCTAACGTCAAATTTGCGATTTACCTGAATGAAAATTTTGACTCCGGAATTTTCAGAAAAATCGATTTTGTGGCTCAATTACAAGTCGCCCCGAGGAAATATTTATGTGGCAAGCTCCTCCCTATGTGCCTCACATTATTCCTAACGTCAAATTTACGATTTACCTGAATGAAAATTTTGACTCCGGAATTTTCAGAAAAATCGATTTTGTGGCTCTATTACAAGTCGCTTCGAGGAAATATTTATGTGGCAAGCTCCTCTCTATGGGCCCCACACTACCCTGGTGTTGGAATTGTGAACTACCTGAACGAAAAATTTCACTGCGAATTTCCGAGAGAAAACTCGTTACTACGCCAAAACTGCGGTTAATATCTTTACGAAATACATCGGAACGTATTATCTAACAAATTCTGCATCTTTCTAGACCGCTCCCGTTGTCCTAGGATGAACGGTTCAAAAGTTGAAGAACACATTGCAGCATTCACAAGTTCTCATCATAGAAACATGGCTATTGCCGACGAATATTCAGAGTTCATCGAATGAAATGCATAGAATCTCACTAATTTTGACATTCTGCGTCGATCTAGACCATTCCCGTTGCTCTAGCATGGACGGTTCCAAAGTTAGCAAATACGGCTAAATATGCAAATTAGCTATAACTCCGCAACCGATAGCCGCCCGATGAAAATATTTGCACGCCGAGCTCCTCTCCTCCTTCCCGATCAAGCCCTCGAGTCAGATTCACGATTTACCTGAACGAAAAAAATCAACGGTGACGTCTTGCGGCAGACGGGCGCTTCGCGCCCGCTGCCGCGTTTACAATTATCCTTATTGCAACACAACCGAGCCCCTCCTCCTAAAAATCACATTTATCGGTTTTATCTCTTTTTCTCCAAAATTTTACACAAACAAGTTTGAAAATGATGTTATTTCGACTAATTTTGATATTCTGCGTCGATCTAGACCATTCCTGTTGCTCTACGATTTATGGTTCAAAAGTTAGCTATTTTGCATAAGGTTTCCTAAGTTCTCACTGTAGTAAAATGTTGATTTCTCACGAATCTTTGATATTTAAATATTGAAATGCATAGATTTCGACTAATTTTGAGATTCTGCGTCGATCTAGACCATTCCCATTGATCTAGCATGTACGGTTCAAAAGTTGGCAAATGCGGCTCAAATTGAAAATTCGCTTTAACTCCTCAACCGCAAGCCGCACGATTGAAATATTTATGTGCCGAACTGCTTTTTGCTTTCCCGACCGTGCGGTGCTGTCAGATTTCCGATTTACCTGAATGAAAATTTTGACTCCGGAATTTTCAGGAAAGTCGATTTTGTGGCTCAATTACAATTCGCCCCGAGGAAATATTTATGTGGCAATCTCCTCCCTATGTGCCCCACATTCTCCTAACGTCAAATTTGCGATTTACCTGAATGAAAATTTTGACTCCGGAATTTTCAGAAAAGTCGATTTTGTGGCTCAATTACAAGTCGCCCCGAGGAAATATTTATGTGGCAAGCTCCTCCCTATGTGCCCCACATTCTCCTAACGTCAAATTTGCGATTTACCTGAATGAAAATTTTGACTCCGGAATTTTCAGAAAAATCGATTTTGTGGCTCAATTACAAGTCGCCCCGAGGAAATATTTATGTGGCAAGCTCCTCCCTATGTGCTTCACATTATTCTAACGTCAAATTTGCGATTTACCTGAATGAAAATTTTGACTCCGGAATTTTCAGAAAAATCGATTTTGTGGCTCAATTACAAGTCGCCCCGAGGAAATATTTATGTGGCAAGCTCCTCCCTATGTGCTTCACATTATTCTAACGTCAAATTTGCGATTTACCTGAATGAAAATTTTGACTCCGGAATTTTCAGAAAAATCGATTTTGTGGCTCAATTACAAGTCGCCCCGAGGAAATATTTATGTGGCAAGCTCCTCCCTATGTGCCCCACATTATTCTAACGTCAAATTTACGATTTACCTGAATGAAAATTTTGACTCCGGAATTTTCAGAAAAATCGATTTTGTGGCTCTATTACAAGTCGCTTCGAGGAAATATTTATGTGGCAAGCTCCTCTCTATGGGCCCCACACTACCCTGGTGTTGGAATGGTGAACTACCTGAACGAAAAATTTCACTGCGAATTTCCGAGAGAAAACTCGTTACTACGCCAAAACTGCGGTTAATATCTTTACGAAATACATCGGAACGTATTATCTAACAAATTCTGCATCTTTCTAGACCGCTCCCGTTGTCCTAGGATGAACGGTTCAAAAGTTGAAGAACACATTGCAGCATTCACAAGTTCTCATCATAGAAACATGGCTATTGCCGACGAATATTCAGAGTTCATCGAATGAAATGCATAGAATCTCACTAATTTTGACATTCTGCGTCGATCTAGACCATTCCCGTTGCTCTAGCATGGACGGTTCCAAAGTTAGCAAATACGGCTAAATATGCAAATTAGCTATAACTCCGCAACCGATAGCCGCCCGATGAAAATATTTGCACGCCGAGCTCCTCTCCTCCTTCCCGATCAAGCCCTCGAGTCAGATTCACGATTTACCTGAACGAAAAAAATCAACGGTGACGTCTTGCGGCAGACGGGCGCTTCGCGCCCGCTGCCGCGTTTACAATTATCCTTATTGCAACACAACCGAGCCCCTCCTCCTAAAAATCACATTTATCGGTTTTATCTCTTTTTCTCCAAAATTTTACACAAACAAGTTTGAAAATGATGTTATTTCGACTAATTTTGATATTCTGCGTCGATCTAGACCATTCCTGTTGCTCTACGATTTATGGTTCAAAAGTTAGCTATTTTGCATAAGGTTTCCTAAGTTCTCACTGTAGTAAAATGTTGATTTCTCACGAATCTTTGATATTTAAATATTGAAATGCATAGATTTCGACTAATTTTGAGATTCTGCGTCGATCTAGACCATTCCCATTGATCTAGCATGTACGGTTCAAAAGTTGGCAAATGCGGCTCAAATTGAAAATTCGCTTTAACTCCTCAACCGCAAGCCGCACGATTGAAATATTTATGTGCCGAACTGCTTTTTGCTTTCCCGACCGTGCGGTGCTGTCAGATTTCCGATTTACCTGAATGAAAATTTTGACTCCGGAATTTTCAGGAAAGTCGATTTTGTGGCTCAATTACAATTCGCCCCGAGGAAATATTTATGTGGCAATCTCCTCCCTATGTGCCCCACATTCTCCTAACGTCAAATTTGCGATTTACCTGAATGAAAATTTTGACTCCGGAATTTTCAGAAAAGTCGATTTTGTGGCTCAATTACAAGTCGCCCCGAGGAAATATTTATGTGGCAAGCTCCTCCCTATGTGCTTCACATTATTCTAACGTCAAATTTGCGATTTACCTGAATGAAAATTTTGACTCCGGAATTTTCAGAAAAATCGATTTTGTGGCTCAATTACAAGTCGCCCCGAGGAAATATTTATGTGGCAAGCTCCTCCCTATGTGCTTCACATTATTCTAACGTCAAATTTGCGATTTACCTGAATGAAAATTTTGACTCCGGAATTTTCAGAAAAATCGATTTTGTGGCTCAATTACAAGTCGCCCCGAGGAAATATTTATGTGGCAAGCTCCTCCCTATGTGCTTCACATTATTCTAACGTCAAATTTGCGATTTACCTGAATGAAAATTTTGACTCCGGAATTTTCAGAAAAATCGATTTTGTGGCTCAATTACAAGTCGCCCCGAGGAAATATTTATGTGGCAAGCTCCTCCCTATGTGCTTCACATTATTCTAACGTCAAATTTGCGATTTACCTGAATGAAAATTTTGACTCCGGAATTTTCAGAAAAATCGATTTTGTGGCTCAATTACAAGTCGCCCCGAGGAAATATTTATGTGGCAAGCTCCTCCCTATGTGCCCACATTTTCCTAATTATTCTAACGTCAAATTTGCGATTTACCTGAATGAAAATTTTGACTCCGGAATTTTCAGAAAAATCGATTTTGTGGCTCAATTACAAGTCGCCTCCGAGGAAATATTTATGTGGCAAGCTCCTCTCTATGGGCCCCACACTACCCTGGTGTTGGAATTGGTGAACTACCTGAACGAAAAATTTCACTGCGAATTTCCGAGAGAAAACTCGTTACTACGCCAAAACTGCGGTTAATATCTTTACGAAATACATCGGAACGTATTATCTAACAAATTCTGCATCTTTCTAGACCGCTCCCGTTGTCCTAGGATGAACGGTTCAAAAGTTGAAGAACACATTGCAGCATTCACAAGTTCTCATCATAGAAACATGGCTATTGCCGACGAATATTCAGAGTTCATCGAATGAAATGCATAGAATCTCACTAATTTTGACATTCTGCGTCGATCTAGACCATTCCCGTTGCTCTAGCATGGACGGTTCCAAAGTTAGCAAATACGGCTAAATATGCAAATTAGCTATAACTCCGCAACCGATAGCCGCCCGATGAAAATATTTGCACGCCGAGCTCCTCTCCTCCTTCCCGATCAAGCCCTCGAGTCAGATTCACGATTTACCTGAACGAAAAAAATCAACGGTGACGTCTTGCGGCAGACGGGCGCTTCGCGCCCGCTGCCGCGTTTACAATTATCCTTATTGCAACACAACCGAGCCCCTCCTCCTAAAAATCACATTTATCGGTTTTATCTCTTTTTCTCCAAAATTTTACACAAACAAGTTTGAAAATGATGTTATTTCGACTAATTTTGATATTCTGCGTCGATCTAGACCATTCCTGTTGCTCTACGATTTATGGTTCAAAAGTTAGCTATTTTGCATAAGGTTTCCTAAGTTCTCACTGTAGTAAAATGTTGATTTCTCACGAATCTTTGATATTTAAATATTGAAATGCATAGATTTCGACTAATTTTGAGATTCTGCGTCGATCTAGACCATTCCCATTGATCTAGCATGTACGGTTCAAAAGTTGGCAAATGCGGCTCAAATTGAAAATTCGCTTTAACTCCTCAACCGCAAGCCGCACGATTGAAATATTTATGTGCCGAACTGCTTTTTGCTTTCCCGACCGTGCGGTGCTGTCAGATTTCCGATTTACCTGAATGAAAATTTTGACTCCGGAATTTTCAGGAAAGTCGATTTTGTGGCTCAATTACAATTCGCCCCGAGGAAATATTTATGTGGCAATCTCCTCCCTATGTGCCCCACATTCTCCTAACGTCAAATTTGCGATTTACCTGAATGAAAATTTTGACTCCGGAATTTTCAGAAAAGTCGATTTTGTGGCTCAATTACAAGTCGCCCCGAGGAAATATTTATGTGGCAAGCTCCTCCCTATGTGCCCCACATTATTCTAACGTCAAATTTGCGATTTACCTGAATGAAAATTTTGACTCCGGAATTTTCAGAAAAATCGATTTTGTGGCTCAATTACAAGTCGCCCCGAGGAAATATTTATGTGGCAAGCTCCTCCCTATGTGCTTCACATTATTCTAACGTCAAATTTGCGATTTACCTGAATGAAAATTTTGACTCCGGAATTTTCAGAAAAATCGATTTTGTGGCTCAATTACAAGTCGCCCCGAGGAAATATTTATGTGGCAAGCTCCTCCCTATGTGCTTCACATTATTCTAACGTCAAATTTGCGATTTACCTGAATGAAAATTTTGACTCCGGAATTTTCAGAAAAATCGATTTTGTGGCTCAATTACAAGTCGCCCCGAGGAAATATTTATGTGGCAAGCTCCTCCCTATGTGCTTCACATTATTCTAACGTCAAATTTGCGATTTACCTGAATGAAAATTTTGACTCCGGAATTTTCAGAAAAATCGATTTTGTGGCTCAATTACAAGTCGCCCCGAGGAAATATTTATGTGGCAAGCTCCTCCATATGGGCCCCACACTACCCTGGTGTTGGAATGGTGAACTACCTGAACGAAAAATTTCACTGCGAATTTCCGAGAGAAAACTCGTTACTACGCCAAAACTGCGGTTAATATCTTTACGAAATACATCGGAACGTATTATCTAACAAATTCTGCATCTTTCTAGACCGCTCCCGTTGTCCTAGGATGAACGGTTCAAAAGTTGAAGAACACATTGCAGCATTCACAAGTTCTCATCATAGAAACATGGCTATTGCCGACGAATATTCAGAGTTCATCGAATGAAATGCATAGAATCTCACTAATTTTGACATTCTGCGTCGATCTAGACCATTCCCGTTGCTCTAGCATGGACGGTTCCAAAGTTAGCAAATACGGCTAAATATGCAAATTAGCTATAACTCCGCAACCGATAGCCGCCCGATGAAAATATTTGCACGCCGAGCTCCTCTCCTCCTTCCCGATCAAGCCCTCGAGTCAGATTCACGATTTACCTGAACGAAAAAAATCAACGGTGACGTCTTGCGGCAGACGGGCGCTTCGCGCCCGCTGCCGCGTTTACAATTATCCTTATTGCAACACAACCGAGCCCCTCCTCCTAAAAATCACATTTATCGGTTTTATCTCTTTTTCTCCAAAATTTTACACAAACAAGTTTGAAAATGATGTTATTTCGACTAATTTTGATATTCTGCGTCGATCTAGACCATTCCTGTTGCTCTACGATTTATGGTTCAAAAGTTAGCTATTTTGCATAAGGTTTCCTAAGTTCTCACTGTAGTAAAATGTTGATTTCTCACGAATCTTTGATATTTAAATATTGAAATGCATAGATTTCGACTAATTTTGAGATTCTGCGTCGATCTAGACCATTCCCATTGATCTAGCATGTACGGTTCAAAAGTTGGCAAATGCGGCTCAAATTGAAAATTCGCTTTAACTCCTCAACCGCAAGCCGCACGATTGAAATATTTATGTGCCGAACTGCTTTTTGCTTTCCCGACCGTGCGGTGCTGTCAGATTTCCGATTTACCTGAATGAAAATTTTGACTCCGGAATTTTCAGGAAAGTCGATTTTGTGGCTCAATTACAATTCGCCCCGAGGAAATATTTATGTGGCAATCTCCTCCCTATGTGCCCCACATTCTCCTAACGTCAAATTTGCGATTTACCTGAATGAAAATTTTGACTCCGGAATTTTCAGAAAAATCGATTTTGTGGCTCAATTACAAGTCGCCCCGAGGAAATATTTATGTGGCAAGCCTCCTCCCTATGTGCTTCACATTATTCTAACGTCAAATTTGCGATTTACCTGAATGAAAATTTTGACTCCGGAATTTTCAGAAAAATCGATTTTGTGGCTCAATTACAAGTCGCCCCGAGGAAATATTTATGTGGCAAGCTCCTCCCTATGTGCTTCACATTATTCTAACGTCAAATTTGCGATTTACCTGAATGAAAATTTTGACTCCGGAATTTTCAGAAAAATCGATTTTGTGGCTCAATTACAAGTCGCCCCGAGGAAATATTTATGTGGCAAGCTCCTCCCTATGTGCTTCACATTATTCTAACGTCAAATTTGCGATTTACCTGAATGAAAATTTTGACTCCGGAATTTTCAGAAAAATCGATTTTGTGGCTCAATTACAAGTCGCCCCGAGGAAATATTTATGTGGCAAGCTCCTCCCTATGTGCTTCACATTATTCTAACGTCAAATTTGCGATTTACCTGAATGAAAATTTTGACTCCGGAATTTTCAGAAAAATCGATTTTGTGGCTCAATTACAAGTCGCCCCGAGGAAATATTTATGTGGCAAGCTCCTCCCTATGTGCCCCACATTATTCCTAACGTCAAATTTGCGATTTACCTGAATGAAAATTTTGACTCCGGAATTTTCAGAAAAATCGATTTTGTGGCTCTATTACAAGTCGCTTCGAGGAAATATTTATGTGGCAAGCTCCTCTCTATGGGCCCCACACTACCCTGGTGTTGGAATGGTGAACTACCTGAACGAAAAATTTCACTGCGAATTTCCGAGAGAAAACTCGTTACTACGCCAAAACTGCGGTTAATATCTTTACGAAATACATCGGAACGTATTATCTAACAAATTCTGCATCTTTCTAGACCGCTCCCGTTGTCCTAGGATGAACGGTTCAAAAGTTGAAGAACACATTGCAGCATTCACAAGTTCTCATCATAGAAACATGGCTATTGCCGACGAATATTCAGAGTTCATCGAATGAAATGCATAGAATCTCACTAATTTTGACATTCTGCGTCGATCTAGACCATTCCCGTTGCTCTAGCATGGACGGTTCCAAAGTTAGCAAATACGGCTAAATATGCAAATTAGCTATAACTCCGCAACCGATAGCCGCCCGATGAAAATATTTGCACGCCGAGCTCCTCTCCTCCTTCCCGATCAAGCCCTCGAGTCAGATTCACGATTTACCTGAACGAAAAAAATCAACGGTGACGTCTTGCGGCAGACGGGCGCTTCGCGCCCGCTGCCGCGTTTACAATTATCCTTATTGCAACACAACCGAGCCCCTCCTCCTAAAAATCACATTTATCGGTTTTATCTCTTTTTCTCCAAAATTTTACACAAACAAGTTTGAAAATGATGTTATTTCGACTAATTTTGATATTCTGCGTCGATCTAGACCATTCCTGTTGCTCTACGATTTATGGTTCAAAAGTTAGCTATTTTGCATAAGGTTTCCTAAGTTCTCACTGTAGTAAAATGTTGATTTCTCACGAATCTTTGATATTTAAATATTGAAATGCATAGATTTCGACTAATTTTGAGATTCTGCGTCGATCTAGACCATTCCCATTGATCTAGCATGTACGGTTCAAAAGTTGGCAAATGCGGCTCAAATTGAAAATTCGCTTTAACTCCTCAACCGCAAGCCGCACGATTGAAATATTTATGTGCCGAACTGCTTTTTGCTTTCCCGACCGTGCGGTGCTGTCAGATTTCCGATTTACCTGAATGAAAATTTTGACTCCGGAATTTTCAGGAAAGTCGATTTTGTGGCTCAATTACAATTCGCCCCGAGGAAATATTTATGTGGCAATCTCCTCCCTATGTGCCCCACATTCTCCTAACGTCAAATTTGCGATTTACCTGAATGAAAATTTTGACTCCGGAATTTTCAGAAAAGTCGATTTTGTGGCTCAATTACAAGTCGCCCCGAGGAAATATTTATGTGGCAAGCTCCTCCCTATGTGCCCCACATTCACATTATTCCTAACGTCAAATTTGCGATTTACCTGAATGAAAATTTTGACTCCGGAATTTTCAGAAAAATCGATTTTGTGGCTCAATTACAAGTCGCCCCGAGGAAATATTTATGTGGCAAGCTCCTCCCTATGTGCTTCACATTATTCTAACGTCAAATTTGCGATTTACCTGAATGAAAATTTTGACTCCGGAATTTTCAGAAAAATCGATTTTGTGGCTCAATTACAAGTCGCCCCGAGGAAATATTTATGTGGCAAGCTCCTCCCTATGTGCTTCACATTATTCTAACGTCAAATTTGCGATTTACCTGAATGAAAATTTTGACTCCGGAATTTTCAGAAAAATCGATTTTGTGGCTCAATTACAAGTCGCCCCGAGGAAATATTTATGTGGCAAGCTCCTCCCTATGTGCTTCACATTATTCTAACGTCAAATTTGCGATTTACCTGAATGAAAATTTTGACTCCGGAATTTTCAGAAAAATCGATTTTGTGGCTCAATTACAAGTCGCCCCGAGGAAATATTTATGTGGCAAGCTCCTCCCTATGGGCCCCACACTACCCTGGTGTTGGAATGGTGAACTACCTGAACGAAAAATTTCACTGCGAATTTCCGAGAGAAAACTCGTTACTACGCCAAAACTGCGGTTAATATCTTTACGAAATACATCGGAACGTATTATCTAACAAATTCTGCATCTTTCTAGACCGCTCCCGTTGTCCTAGGATGAACGGTTCAAAAGTTGAAGAACACATTGCAGCATTCACAAGTTCTCATCATAGAAACATGGCTATTGCCGACGAATATTCAGAGTTCATCGAATGAAATGCATAGAATCTCACTAATTTTGACATTCTGCGTCGATCTAGACCATTCCCGTTGCTCTAGCATGGACGGTTCCAAAGTTAGCAAATACGGCTAAATATGCAAATTAGCTATAACTCCGCAACCGATAGCCGCCCGATGAAAATATTTGCACGCCGAGCTCCTCTCCTCCTTCCCGATCAAGCCCTCGAGTCAGATTCACGATTTACCTGAACGAAAAAAATCAACGGTGACGTCTTGCGGCAGACGGGCGCTTCGCGCCCGCTGCCGCGTTTACAATTATCCTTATTGCAACACAACCGAGCCCCTCCTCCTAAAAATCACATTTATCGGTTTTATCTCTTTTTCTCCAAAATTTTACACAAACAAGTTTGAAAATGATGTTATTTCGACTAATTTTGATATTCTGCGTCGATCTAGACCATTCCTGTTGCTCTACGATTTATGGTTCAAAAGTTAGCTATTTTGCATAAGGTTTCCTAAGTTCTCACTGTAGTAAAATGTTGATTTCTCACGAATCTTTGATATTTAAATATTGAAATGCATAGATTTCGACTAATTTTGAGATTCTGCGTCGATCTAGACCATTCCCATTGATCTAGCATGTACGGTTCAAAAGTTGGCAAATGCGGCTCAAATTGAAAATTCGCTTTAACTCCTCAACCGCAAGCCGCACGATTGAAATATTTATGTGCCGAACTGCTTTTTGCTTTCCCGACCGTGCGGTGCTGTCAGATTTCCGATTTACCTGAATGAAAATTTTGACTCCGGAATTTTCAGGAAAGTCGATTTTGTGGCTCAATTACAATTCGCCCCGAGGAAATATTTATGTGGCAATCTCCTCCCTATGTGCCCCACATTCTCCTAACGTCAAATTTGCGATTTACCTGAATGAAAATTTTGACTCCGGAATTTTCAGAAAAGTCGATTTTGTGGCTCAATTACAATTCGCCCCGAGGAAATATTTATGTGGCAATCTCCTCCCTATGTGCCCCACATTCTTCCTAACGTCAAATTTGCGATTTACCTGAATGAAAATTTTGACTCCGGAATTTTCAGAAAAATCGATTTTGTGGCTCAATTACAAGTCGCCCCGAGGAAATATTTATGTGGCAAGCTCCTCCCTATGTGCTTCACATTATTCTAACGTCAAATTTGCGATTTACCTGAATGAAAATTTTGACTCCGGAATTTTCAGAAAAATCGATTTTGTGGCTCAATTACAAGTCGCCCCGAGGAAATATTTATGTGGCAAGCTCCTCCCTATGTGCTTCACATTATTCTAACGTCAAATTTGCGATTTACCTGAATGAAAATTTTGACTCCGGAATTTTCAGAAAAATCGATTTTGTGGCTCAATTACAAGTCGCCCCGAGGAAATATTTATGTGGCAAGCTCCTCCCTATGTGCTTCACATTATTCTAACGTCAAATTTGCGATTTACCTGAATGAAAATTTTGACTCCGGAATTTTCAGAAAAATCGATTTTGTGGCTCAATTACAAGTCGCCCCGAGGAAATATTTATGTGGCAAGCTCCTCTCTATGGGCCCCACACTACCCTGGTGTTGGAATGGTGAACTACCTGAACGAAAAATTTCACTGCGAATTTCCGAGAGAAAACTCGTTACTACGCCAAAACTGCGGTTAATATCTTTACGAAATACATCGGAACGTATTATCTAACAAATTCTGCATCTTTCTAGACCGCTCCCGTTGTCCTAGGATGAACGGTTCAAAAGTTGAAGAACACATTGCAGCATTCACAAGTTCTCATCATAGAAACATGGCTATTGCCGACGAATATTCAGAGTTCATCGAATGAAATGCATAGAATCTCACTAATTTTGACATTCTGCGTCGATCTAGACCATTCCCGTTGCTCTAGCATGGACGGTTCCAAAGTTAGCAAATACGGCTAAATATGCAAATTAGCTATAACTCCGCAACCGATAGCCGCCCGATGAAAATATTTGCACGCCGAGCTCCTCTCCTCCTTCCCGATCAAGCCCTCGAGTCAGATTCACGATTTACCTGAACGAAAAAAATCAACGGTGACGTCTTGCGGCAGACGGGCGCTTCGCGCCCGCTGCCGCGTTTACAATTATCCTTATTGCAACACAACCGGGCCCCTCCTCCTAAAAATCACATTTATCGGTTTTATCTCTTTTTCTCCAAAATTTTACACAAACAAGTTTGAAAATGATGTTATTTCGACTAATTTTGATATTCTGCGTCGATCTAGACCATTCCTGTTGCTCTACGATTTATGGTTCAAAAGTTAGCTATTTTGCATAAGGTTTCCTAAGTTCTCACTGTAGTAAAATGTTGATTTCTCACGAATCTTTGATATTTAAATATTGAAATGCATAGATTTCGACTAATTTTGAGATTCTGCGTCGATCTAGACCATTCCCATTGATCTAGCATGTACGGTTCAAAAGTTGGCAAATGCGGCTCAAATTGAAAATTCGCTTTAACTCCTCAACCGCAAGCCGCACGATTGAAATATTTATGTGCCGAACTGCTTTTTGCTTTCCCGACCGTGCGGTGCTGTCAGATTTCCGATTTACCTGAATGAAAATTTTGACTCCGGAATTTTCAGGAAAGTCGATTTTGTGGCTCAATTACAATTCGCCCCGAGGAAATATTTATGTGGCAATCTCCTCCCTATGTGCCCCACATTCTCCTAACGTCAAATTTGCGATTTACCTGAATGAAAATTTTGACTCCGGAATTTTCAGAAAAGTCGATTTTGTGGCTCTATTACAAGTCGCTTCGAGGAAATATTTATGTGGCAAGCTCCTCTCTATGGGCCCCACATAGAATCTCTAGGGCCCCATCGGAACGTATTATCTAACAAATTCTGCATCTTTCTAGACCGCTCCCGTTGTCCTAGGATGAACGGTTCAAAAGTTGAAGAACACATTGCAGCATTCACAAGTTCTCATCATAGAAACATGGCTATTGCCGACGAATATTCAGAGTTCATCGAATGAAATGCACAGAATCTCACTAATTTTGACATTCTGCGTCGATCTAGACCATTCCCGTTGCTCTAGCATGAACTGAACTATTGTAATAGAGCAGTAAAACATCCTGCGTTGCGCGTTTTTCACAAATGCGAAAATCTCATTTGTGTCCAAGTTGGTCTGCTGCGGCTGCAGCGTCTTATGGAGAAACCATCTTCTTCACGTAAAAAATTAAGTTTTCATAACTATAATTTAGATTTCCCCCTTATCTTCCTAGCAGTGGGTACCCTATTCATCTTTTCATTTCCCAATTTTTTTTTCTAGCTCCAGTTCTATCTACTTTATTTTTATTTTATTTTTGTTTGTAAGTTGCTCGTCTCTTTTAGCCGAAGATTTTCGTTTGCTGCCAGAAATTCGTCTGCTACGAGGGGATGAACAACAAACCATTCACAAACTATAGCTAAATAAAAATAAACCAGATAGAACTAGGGCTAGAAAAAAAAATTGGGAAATGAAAAAATGAATAGGGTACCCACTGCTAGGAAGAAAAGGGGGGAAATCTTAATTATATTTATGAAAACTTATTTTTTAACATGAAGAAGTTGGTTTCTCCATAAGACGCTGCAGCCGCAGCAGACCAACTTGGAAACAAATGAGATTTTCGCATTTGTGGAGAACGTGCAACGTAGGATGTTTTACTGCTCTATTGCCCTTGTTATATTTATGAGTTTCATGTTACACGGTAATACGATTGTCATACAGAAATAATGAAATATAATCACATTTTAATTTTCGGAGTGAACTTAAACATTTATTGTTGCACGTTTGGACTTATTACATCCCTTAAAGACAGGTTGGTATAAGAAGAATAGTAAAGACGTTTAAGTAAAAAAGTATACTGAATGAATATTTTTTATTTGTAATTCAAATTTCATTACATAGTTATGGTGTATTCTTTCATTTTGATTCAAAGTTATGCCACCCATACAAAACCGTTTTCTTAACTTTTCTAATCGCGGAGTGAAATCGGAGATTGGAATCGGGGATTGAAATCGGGGATTGGAATCGGGGATTGAAATCGGGGAAGGCACAGAGCACCGAATTCACCACACCGAGCACCGAAATCACTTCCCCGATTAAGATTATCCCCGCACCGGATCGACTAAAAAGATCCCCGATTGGCGCGGGGCCAAGCGCTACCCCTATAAGAATTTCCATATAATAAGTGCAACTATTGCGGATTTTTCATTTTTCAAATATATATATATATATATTTTTTAATATATTTTTTTATTTTTCACATTTTTTGCTTAAAAATATTGGTGAAATTTTTTTTTCGAGTTGACAACCTCCGCTTTAACTCCTCAACCGTAAGCACATCACAATTATTTTATAATTTAATAATCAACAGCTAATAAAAGCATCCAAATTCCATCACATTAATGAACCATGAGGCAAGTGGTAACTCTGGAACAACCGAGAGGTCACCGACTCTATTTCTCGAGGTTCACCGCTTGAGAAAAAGCGGAAAAGTGGTAGAAATAGGGATCGGCCCCGATCCTAATCGGGTTTCGAAATTCGGGTCTTAGGGCGGGACGTTCGGGGCTCGGGGTGAAAATTTTTAAATCCCGATCTCAATCGGGATTGTATCGGGGTGCCTAATCGGGGATGCAACCCTGATGGTATTCAATCAATCGACGTAAAAACATAATCGATCGAGTCGAAATCAATTATTATGATGAAAAACGGGGAGTTCTCCCCGGTTGCCCCGATAAAAATCCCGACCCAAATTCGTAGTTTGAATTCAGGCGCCATTTTTGCAAATGGCGTCGGGGTGAGCGGGTTAACCTCGATTTTTGCTCCGCCCCGTGCTGACGAAGTAGCACCTCGATTCAGCCCCGATTGCCCTTTTCTGGGATGGGCGGGGCAGTTAACCCGATTTGGGCTAATCGGGGCCGATCACTACAAAACGCCATTATTTGGTAGCGTTCCTTTGTTGTGTAGCTATATGGCATCACTGTAGTCGCTAGATATTTAATATAGCAGACGACGTAAATACTTGATAATGGCGCTATGAAAAATCTAGAATTTGACGTTTGCTGTCTTTTGAGGAAAAATAGACTAAATTTGGCGTTGCATCTGATCACTATCATTAAACTACTAAGATATAACAACAAGGGATCAACCACGAGCATATCGAGGCGCTTTTTGGCCAATCGGGGTTCACATTTCGGGGCATCAGGGTGGGGCTTTCGGGACTAAATCGGGGTACGCGCTACCCGATAACTGCAACTAATCAATTTATAGTAAAACCTAATGGATCGAGTATTTCGACCCGATTGCCCCGATAACACCCCGATTATATTTATTCTGCCCGCCTACCCCGATTTTTTACAATAAATGTGGCTTGATATTATTCCATTTTTCCATTCTTCTTTCATTTGATTCCATTTTCTCTTGGTTTATCCGGTGGGTGATAGTAAAAATCGCGGGAAAAAAGGGAAATTGCGGAAATTTACAGTATTTTTGGGAAAAAGAAATTAAGGAAATTTACGCAAATCAAGAAAAAAGACAAATACGGACTTATTTCCCGAGGCTCACCCTGGAAAACAGTAGACGACCCCTGAACAAGCAAAAACTTTCCTTAAGAAATGGATTTTGCACCAAAAAATCGCTGGCTAGGTTCAAAATTCTTAAAATTAAATTTTAGACAAAACCCATTTAACTAAAAGTTGTTGAAAGAAGCCCCCTGATCGCCAGGGTTTCTTGTTTAAGGCCCAGTCGTCGGAATTCGGGCCCACCGGATTTGATCCCAGGGCCAGCTTACCCTTGGCATCGCAGTCCAATGCGATACCAATGTGGCGAGCTACGACTCTGCTCTCCAATAATTCTTTTTCAATAAAATTCGACTACTGAAACAACTTGTTAATTGTCACGTCAAATTTGAGGAAAATGTATCAGGTAGCTGCTGTACTAAATGCAAAATCAACATTTTAAATACAATGATCACGTCCCAGGTCCCTTTCATTTCATTCTTTTCAGCCATACCAAATCAATGGCTTTAGGCTATTAGTCTTTATTCCATATCGATTAAACACCACTACTCTCATCTTCAATTGTGGCATGCTGATCACTGGTAAGTCTTGATACCATTCTTTCATATTTATTCCAAGTTGATAACAACAGCATCGCATCGATTGTACAATAAAGCCCGTATCTCGGTCTTGTCGAATGCTCTATGAATGCCTGGTAATAAAATAGTCAAGTCGAATTTATATACAAGTTTTCTTTTTGCCTCTTCCTTTTATCGCCAGTGCGTCCAACAAGAAATTCGACTGATGCTGATGGAAGGCTGTGAATGCAACTGCCAATTTTTTTTAAACCGAAAAGTGTCGCATGTTTTTTGTATGACATCTAATCCTATCAGGCATAGCATCGAGCTCCGTCGGAAATGTATACAGGCCATTTATAATTCACGATGTAATTCTCTTTTCTTGAATCGCTGTACTTTAGAAAGAAAATCTCGTCGATGCACATGCTATTCTACAGATGACGACCTGTCAACGACAGCTAAGTAAACGTGAACAAGGAAATATAAGCGCGTCTCGAAATCTTTTAAGCTCTTTGTGTCCATCAGCTTGTTTTCGTACATATTGGCCTGGAGTAACAGCAGCACGAGCAGGGATTAATATCGCAACTGTATATTGGTTATTTTTATTTTGGCCGAGTTTTTCAATATATGCGAGCAAACGGACGTGTCCGAGAGAGCAGCAACAGCTTCCGTCTATGAACGTTGAAGCGAGTCTAATCGATAATATGCCGAGCAGCAGCGTCGGCGGCCACCTTAATATAAACAGGCTTGTACGTTTAGATGTATGAAACAAACGTGCCACGTGCTGTGAGGACTAAATAGTGCAGCACGAGATAAGAGTTGAATCTGTAGATGCGCTTTGTCTGTGCATTTCGTATCGAAAGAAGAAGAAAAAAACAAAACAAAACGAATATAGAATTGTATAGTATTGCCAAACAGTGCTCATCGTCATCAAGGAGAGCGGCACGTTCATCCACAAACATTGCTGCAACAGCAACCATCAGCCGCACACGGTGAAAAAGTGTAGTCAATATCGCGGAACGTCCGACAACATGGACGAAGTCAACCTCACGTTATCGCCAGCATCAGCAATAGCTGCCAGCCAAGAACCATGGCACTCGTCATTCTCGATTGTCACGCAACTCTATTTCGATTGACGTGATTCGTCAAATTTTCGTGCATATTCATCAAGTCTATTTAGCCAGCGACAGAAAGAAAATGCATTCCTAATTAACGGCAAATTTCCTAATATGTGTGTAAAACAGTCTCAACTGGTGCGTCCGATTGTGCTGCCGTCTATTCTAAATAGGCTGCATTATTTAGACAATAATACAATTAGAAGCAATAAGTTGAAGACTGAACTTTGAAACAGCGGCGGTTGCAAAGTTATCACCAAAGTTTAGGCAGCAACGCGACAGGCAGAGGCATGTGGAATACAGTCGAATCATCTTCTACGTCTGCAGTGTCAACTGCAACGACAAATAATCTAATCACGTTATCACCTAATGGCATCAGTTTGACTTTGCACACCTTCCGGCCGGAGCAGTTCCGGCCGGAGCAGTTCCGACCAGACGTTCACGCTGCCCCCTACAGGCTTTTGGCAGCCAATTTCATTGTTCGCATCCTCTCCACTCCTGTGCGCGTCCATGCAGGACTAGTCTCGGGAAACTAAAAATTACATTCGCCTTTTAAAACGAAACAAAAACCAAACAAAAATCGTCATACTTTACTTTTTGGTGCCAAAAGTAATTTGGACGCCATTCGAGGTCAACGTGGAAAATCCTCGAGTTCGTCGGGGCAGTATGGCTGCTTTTCGTTGCTCTATTCCTGATTATGTTGGTGATTATGTTACAATCACTTCTTAGATTCAAGATAATCGATACGACATTTTTCTTACTTCCAATGAAGGTAGACTATGCCAAGTGGAAATAAATGACTGATTGCATTTTCGTGTGTCACCTCGCGAACTGTCGATCGACAAATGAAGTAATACGGGTCACGTTGACCAAAGGAGCAATTTTAAAAAAAACACCCTTCTGCTCAGGCTCAGAATGAAATTATCCTCTAAGTTTTGACCTCTTTGTTTGATTTAGTATACGTAAATATTTGTTTAAAATAAAAAGATTTTGTTCCTCTGTAGAAAATATCTTTACTCCTGGCTTTTGTTTGAACTCAAATCTGCTGCCTTTGCATATTTGGCAATATCTTTTCTTTTCGAGTCAACGTTTATTCAGAAATGGCAACCGTCGGCATGGGACGGAGGTTGCAACGGCTCAAATGGACTACAGTTTGTGAAAGTTGGAAAAGTTCCTCGAAAAAGTTTGGTTTTCAGTGTTCACTTTCCATGCCTCTAGCAATTAAAGTGATTTAGAAACAACATGAAAAACTCAAAATTTTTTGTTTCGTTAAACAGATTAACGTCACGTGATGTTGGCCAATGGCGACTTGCAAGTTTTGTCTGCGCATCAAGGCGACGAGAATCATTTGTATCATTGTCGAGTTCTCGTCCAGCCCATCAGGCAAACAATGACCAGTTTCACTGCTGGACGAATCATCCTCAGTCAAGGTATCTGATTGTGTGATCATTATTGATTTTCCAGTTGAGAAACATGACCTTTACGTGTATCCTAGAAACCAGGACAAAGATGGCACAAGTCATTGTAGAAACTGTGAATCGAATTCGAAGTTTGGCGTGGACGAGATTCCGTTTTACCTTGTGTTTTTCATGGATATCTTCCGCATAAAATCAAGTAACTATTTATTCACTCAGTTCTTTTGTCTGAACAATTGTACGTAACCATAAATTGATCAATGCAGATGGTACAAAAGTCTAACGATTCAGTATGGCAATTTGTTGTTGCCACTGGTGACATCAGCTGCCACGCAAGAGCATCGTGATGGAGTGCTGGGACTTGGGCGTCATCGCCTCATTGGTGGCACTTTACTCATCGCTTCCGTCGTCACCGAAGATCAGGGCCGTTACATTTGATTCGTCAACAGTTCCATTGGATTAGTCGAATCACGTACCGAACTCATTTTTCGTGTCAAATTACAAGTCAGAATCGTTGAACGTCGTCGTCGCCGCATAGAATGCACAGCACATTTAAGTCACCGATCCAGAAACGTCCGTCACCATCACGTGTCATTTCTCCGGTAGTCCCAGCTCAATTATTTTTACATGTCTTGTTAAATGGAATAACAACTTAACTGAAAATCTGGAAAAAAATTCTAGGCCGGTTGTCAGTTGGCTCAAAGATGGCCAGCGCTTCTTGGTGGGTAATAGTGGTCGTGTTTCTTCTTCATCCGGCGACGACGGCTACACCGATATGGTCCAGTTATCCATTTCGTCCGTCCAACGTGAAGATGAGGGAATATACCAATGCCTGGCATCCAATGACGAAGGAGATTGGGCCCAAGCATCGGCCCAGCTGGCCATTGGAGCATTTCCTCCTCATTTGAAAGAAACGTTCAGTCGGCAAGTTGTACATCCGGGAAGTTCAGTCTCGTTGAAATGTTTAGCCTCTGGCACTCCGCTGCCTCATTTCACTTGGACGCTGGACGGGTTTCCGTTATCGCCCGTTTCCGAACGATATTTCCTCGGCCAGCAGCAACAAACGGGTCACGACGATCTTGTAGTGGCTCATCTCAACATAACCCACGTCCGAGTCGAAGACGGAGGCAATTACAAAGTGAGTTTTCGTGCAATAGGTACCATACGTTTTTCTTGTAATTGTTCAATTAAAAGGCGTTTGTGGCGTTTGTGCGAACAGTGTGTAGCGGAGAATCGAGTGGGTCGCGTAGAGCATTCAGCCAATTTGCATATTTACTTCAATTCAATGGCAGTTTGACGATCGATCCGTTGGATAAGAGCAGCGACGCCGGTCTTTATAGTTGCGAGGTGCATGGCCAGAACGGACTCTCGGCTCGCCAGTCACTTCAACTCAACATCCTCGGTAAGTTTCAGTCCTTTTCTTTCCCTCTTTTTATCTGGAAACTTTGGCTTTTCCTTTAATAGGGATGAATAATCAAAGGCTAAATTAAAATCAACCAGAATTCGAGTAGTCCTTTTTTTTCTATCGCATTTTCTTAGAAGAAATGATGACACTCGAGTTGATTAGAAAGAGTAAAAATTATAGATCCTCGGCAAGAAAAAACTAAACTTAAAAGATAACCTTTTGTTTGATTTTTTCCTGTTCACAGCTTTGCGAAAATATTGACTCGGCGCCTTTTTCTTTTCCCCCTCCGCCCTGTAAACTTGCTCGGTCGCTGAGTATACTCTTTGATGATGAGAAAGTCAACAGCGCTTTTCTATCCGGTCTGGAAGCAGAAAAAAATTTAAAAAAAGGAAGCAATGAAAGCAAATGAGACAGACCGACTATATCGATCCAGCAGCCAGAAGCCAATTTAAGTCTTTCCCCTTTTATTTTTATGAAAAACAAGAAAAAGGAGATGAGTTAAGTGGGTAGGAAGGATAAATTTAGAAATTTCTCGACGTTTTTTTTTGTTGTTGCTTCCGGTCGCCGGAATTTTGTTTAAAAAAAAAAAAACAAAAAACACGAAAAAAAAACGATATTGGATACAGATGCGCCTCATATAATGGCAATGAGCGATTCGGCCATGTTGAATGCCGGCGAGCGATTGGCTCTTCAATGCGCCGTAGTTAAAGGTGGATTGCCGTTGTTCGTCAGCTGGTCGAAAGATGGCCAAGTGATTGCACCGACAACTGCAACGACGACGACTAGCGTCCGTTTGGTGAACGAATTCACAGCCACGTTGACGATTGAATCGTTGACTGGACAACATGGTGGATGGTACGTCTGCCGCCAATATATAATTTCAGTTACAATAGTGCAATAGAAAAAAGTGGTGGAAATATTTATCAGGCTTTAGAGCAGCATTAGCCTTTGCTATATCTCCACATCATGTAAATGGAAAATCTCTGGAACTTCTTGTTGAGTATGTCAGATCGTAAATAGTATTGTTAGCTGAACTTACTGTCTTTCTTAGACAACATGATATTTCAATAGTCCTTTTATTTTTAACACCAGGAAATGAAGCCATTGTGCATATTGCATCAACCAAGGGCGAAATGTTACCACATATAGGCCAATGTTACAACTCACTTATGGTGATTGTCCATTCACATGAAGTCTGTATGTTGGTACAGTTTATCAACAGGCATAAGAGGATGTTCAGGCAATAATTGTGGGATAGTTTAGGTAAGCTTTTTTTGCCATTACAACAAATCTTTTCATGCACGCTTGGAAATAGGTAATTGTCTTTCATCCTTGTTATAATGGTTTATTATTTTTTGGTAGGATGCATCGTGCAAACCGTGCTTCTTTTTTTTTAACTCGTCCATTTCTTTATTGCCACGAATTTTTTGTTGTTTTTTTTTTCGGGGATTAGGCGATAATCAGGACTTTGTCTACCAATAACTTATTTTTTCTTCTTTTTATAGGTAGATTCTTTGCTGCGTCATAGCTCGGGAGTCGTAACGGGCAATATCCTTGTGCATTAAGTTGGTGAACTCTTGTGTTCCATTGGGTAATGCTATCAAATCTTAAATGTGCTATTTGTGAAAGATTTTATTATTCTGTATGTTTTAAAGGAAAATATTTCAAATTGATTTATTTGCATGTTACGGAGTTTGGTTTTTTTTCTGATCTGTGGAGCCTGACATTTTCCACAATTTCTATCGGCGGACAAAATGTCTTTTAGGTAACAGCCCGACATTTCAATCTCCGATTTTATGACGATCACGAAACCCCCATTTGGTTGTCTATGTAGGATTGGTAGCAGCTTACAAAGCAGTAGGTTCCAACATCATCTAACGTCTGCTTTAGTAATGGCAGGGATGTGAATGATAATTTGTGAAATCAAACAACTTAAGCAGGTGCCTAGCTCAACAACTCCTATGGTAAATATTTGTCCTTGTTATGATACTTAATTTTAAAGGTTCTAACTGTTTTTTTTTATTTTCTTTATTGTTTGTTTCTTTTTTTTTTTTTTTAATTTTTATTTCTCCATTTTCTTTTTCTTTTCTCCAGAAATCTAGATTGGTGGTGGTAGTTCTAGGGCGCCTGTTCAGGCAACAGTTTCGTTTTTTAATCCGCCAAGGATTTATGCGTTATTGCGTCTACTGTGTAGCCTGAGTAGCATACGCAAGGGGGCGTTTATCTACATTCCTGATCACCAAGCAGTTACAAATATGTTCTACACTGATAAGCATCCGAGGCAAAGGGCGAGCTGAACTAGGTATTTTGATAATCCAAATTAAAATGTGTTATGGCAGTATGATTGTTCCAGTACTCATTATTTCTTAATTGGAAAAGTCTATTGCCCCTCAACTCCAGAGGGCACTAGTTTACAGCAACTCGGGCTCACCCTTTGGGTAATTTGAGATACTTTTCTGGACGGTTCAGAATCTTATTATTGGCCAAAATTTGATACGAGATTAATTGATACTTAGTCCTGTCAGACCTCAAATTCTACGGTTTATAATTCTTGTTCTATGACCGATTTTATTATTATTTTTTTTATACAGAGAGTGGATTCTCATTTCTTCTTCATACCAGCGAGCAGATTTGAGGTTTAAAATTGTTTTAGGTTGTTAAGCAAGTCTGACTTTCTACGATGTACATGGCCGCCAAACTTTGTCGTTATGTCTCACTGTTAATCAGTAAGAAAAACGTCGAATTATTGACGATACGTTTGTCAAAATGGCAAATACAACGCCTAACGATTTAAATCTAACTTGGGATAATCTACTTCTCGGACAAGGTATCAACCTTCTCTTTTTTTTTTTGCTTGTATTATATTGCCTAATATTCAATGTCATTACATATGAAAATATTACAGGTACTTTGAGACCGGATCTAATTGAGTCCGCTTTCCATATGGCTTCTTCGCGCACGGTTGCCATGAAGACTCGTCATAACGATTCCGAAATGGTTCGTCAATTTTGCATTCACGGCCGTGTAGTAGAACCTATTAAAGGTATTTGCATTAAGGTTTTTCCTGCGTTATGACAATCCAGTAAGATCTTTAATCTTTTCGCATTTTTTCCCAACAGACTTCCTTAAAGATGAAGTAAGAGCCTTAGGTCGTGAGCTGGGTTTGCCCGCACAATTACTGGAACGTTACCCGTTTCCTGGTCCCGGCTTGTCAATTTGAATCATTTACGCCGAAGAGCCCTTCTTGGAAGCTAATTTCGATGAGACGCAAGTGATGATTCGTTCGATGGTCCATTATGCCAACATAGCAGCCAAGGAACATGCCTTGCTCAATCGGATTGAAATCGTGACGTCGGAAGAAGAACGTCTTATTCTGGGAGAACTGTCTAGTCGCAACCAGTATGTTGCCACGCTACTGCCTATTCGCACTGTCGGTGTTCAGGTACAGGAGGTTGCAGAAAAATGTGTCGGGTATGGCAAACAAAGCATAGGGAAAACCGCCACATTTTTCTGCAATATACTGTACAACAGATTCGCAATTTAGACGTTGTCGTAATAATGCCGCGATCGTAATCAGCTCTTATTCAAGGTAGATGATAGGTGCCACCGTATCTACGCCAAGGTTTTTTTTTCTCTTGTCTAGATCTTTTAATGGCCAGTGGTATGTCCTTGATGCTCGTCTTATCAAAACACTTGTTTAATTTTTTTTTTTTTTTTTAATAATTGTGTCACTTATGACAAAGGGTCCTTGTGATCATGGCCAATGGCTTGAGCCGGATACCAACGACTATGGCACCTGTCGCCCTTCGCCTTGCCCAGTAAGCAAATGCAACGGTCGCCAGATCTACTGGAAGTCAACACTAAATTCTGAAGGTGGCTGTTATAAATCGTTCACACGTGGGCCTTGCAGGCGAAGTAGCTATTTCCTCGTTGAAGAATATGGCACTCGAAGAGGTCGATGTGTTTCTCAATTTGGATCATCCTATGAATCCTATGTCCTTCCGTCACGCTATCCCAGGATGAGAAACCCTTACGACATCATGTACTCCAACAACGCGATGAGCCCATGATCGAAATTTGGCATGTATCCGCCGTTTGGCATGCAGGAAGAATAGCGGAGACGACTATCCTGACATTCCCAGTTTCGATTACTGAACTAGAAACAGTTTTACAGAACCATTCACATGGTTTTGTCTCTATTATTTCATTTTAAAAATGTGATTGCAAATTTTCTATTGTGACGTATGGCGGATAAAAAACAACCTTGATTAGTTTTAATGCATGAATTCGTTAGCCAATAATATGTGTATGAAGAAAATGTTTTCACTTTGAAACAGAGTCATGGAACCCATCGGTTTCCATGACTCTGCTTTGAA
Organism: Daphnia magna; assembly: GCF_020631705.1. NCBI lineage: Eukaryota > Metazoa > Arthropoda > Branchiopoda > Diplostraca > Daphniidae > Daphnia > Daphnia magna. The sequence goes on from NC_059185.1 coordinate 27,154, forward strand.
AGTTTGAACAGGGATTTCTGTTTTACCTTTCTGCGATGCGGCAACACAGCATTGCGATCGTTTGACAACTCGCTGGTATTGCAATAGGTTAATAGTTTTGTGTCAAGTAAATTTCAAGTGCGAGTAACTGCTGGAAGATTGCAAGCAAAATCTGCATGTGTCGTGTCATTGTTCTAAGTGTTGGAGACTTTTTTCGTTTTGATTAGGCATTCATGTTTGGGAACAATACCTGAAGTTGGATATCGCCTAGTGATATTTACATATTAAGTCCTATTTTAAGAGACTTGGGGCGATACGTTTCGCAACAAAGATCTATACAGTACTCAAAAGATGACCCACAAGCACTATGCCACCACGATTGAGACAATGTAAAACACTAAACTATAAAGCGCCATTTATCAATAATGAATGAATTTCCTCATTCTAACAATAATTTAAGAAAATGTAAATGTATACTTAGCTGTGGTAATTATTTCGTTTACATCGACTACACTTCAATAATTTACAAGTGGGAAAGTGTTGCCTATAAGCAACAAGAAGGTATTGTGCATGTTTATGAGCGAATCATGGCTTAATGGGTGAGTGTCGGATTGTACCGCTGGATGTTTGTGGATCAAATACCATCAAAGGTAAAAAGTACAAAATATGTTTACTGATTCACTTTATTGACGTTATCACCTTCAGTTTAGAAGCGTTTTAGTAATTTACTTTGGGATACTTTAAACTATTATTACAAGTGTGAACAAGTAACCTTTATAAACTTACTCTTAAATAAAAAACAATTTTACTTACAGTTTTCTTCACCATGACATACTTGGAATTTATATGCCAATACGTGTAATCCATCAAGGACACTGAATTTCACAACACCTGAATGGGATTCGAACCCAATGTATAGAGAATTCCAGTCCACCGCTCTACCATTGAGCTATGAGACATATTACTGAGAAATCTAAGTCTTCAACACATTAAGGTAACTGTGCAAAGTTGTACATAGTGGATCAAATATCAATGGGGGGGGATATAGGGGGGGTTGCCAGGAAGGTATCGCATCCGCCTAGCAGCTCCAAGGTCCGTGGTTCGATTCCACGGAGGTTCCCGATGTCCTGGGCTTCCAATCTTCCACGTCTGCCAGTCGGGTCGAGAAACTTCCCCATTACGAAGTAATGGGACGGATATTTTGGCAATGTTTAATATAATATCCAATAAAAAATCTTAATAAATTGTTCATTATGATTTATCCATGCGAATGCGTATTTTGTTACTTGAATACTTTACAACGTACTTTAGCAATTGGCATCCTCTGTCGAGATATCTCACACATACTGCTTGATCAATATTTTGTGTATATAAGATTGTAACATATAGTCAATCAACTGAATCTTTTAATCATCGTAGTATTTCTTTCGGCTCTTGTAGGATTTGAACCCTTAAACTTTGGCGTTCCATGCCGATGCTCTACCACTGAGCCATAATTCACGTTAGTAAGTTTTCTATATTTTCGTGTTAATTGAGTTCAACAAATGTGGACTTAGAATAATATTTGCAGCGAGATTCAAGATAACTTCTTATTAACATGTAAATCCATCTTATAGAAACGCAATGACATTCACATTAAATTTATTAACCTTCTGCCGGGAGTTGAACCCGATACCTTTAGATCCATTATCCAACGTTCTACCAAACAGCTATGATCCTTGAATGCAAGTTATTCAGGTTAGCATATAGTTTTACTAGCCTATAAAAATTGCATTTTTTTTTTTGCCTTCTAATATTAGTGCAAATTTAAATGTAACTCATGGCTCAACGGTTGAGCATCGGCAATGAACGCTGAAAGTTTGGGGATCGATACCCGAACGAGTTAAATTCATCACTGTGAAAACATTCTAATACATCTGTTAAATCTATATAAATAAAGATTGAATACAAAATCATTCTGCAATTAAATAAATCAGCAAACTACCATCTCCAGGATTGGAATTTAATCGGCGATAATTCAAGGACACTCCGGAATTCTCAGTACAAAAACTGCACATCAGTGGCCATCTCAGCAATGTTGAGAGTCCAATCCTTAAAAGAAAAAAGTGCTAAGGTATTACATACAAGTAATGTATAGTGTGAACACAAAGAAAGTATGAAAGACAAGTTTTTCAAAATTAATTTATAACAAAATTTGTATTGACAAATCTCTACATAATGGAATATTTTGCAACTTTCAAAAGGCAAAATAACCATTTCAAAAGTTGCTGTCAACCAAGGCAGGGGGAGACACTGCCTCAATTGACTCACCGGGGAGATTACCCAGTGCTTGGCTAAGAGAAGCCGGAAGAAGAGCTGAAGATTTGGAACATTTTTACAGGAGCGATTAACCTTTAATTCGGATTTGTGGGTAGCGACATGGCCCTCCATAAGCATTTCATCGAACCATGAGGACCCCCACGTCCCCTTTCCGGCCAGAGCCCTCCAAACCTCGATATATGTTGTTTTTATATATACCGTACAGTAGGGGCATGACCCCCTACGGGCTTATTATGAGTCAAGGGGAAACGGGGCCACAGAAAAGAAGGGAGCCCAAATATGCACTTCAATTTTTTAAATATGAAATACCGTTATAAACGGTACTGTGAATAAAGTATGGAAATTCCATGTAGTGCATCCAATCATTAAACTTTATTCGGTATCTCGCCCCAACCAAGGAACCTTTTCAGATCCAAGTTTATCATTAATCTATATTAAGAAAATAAAACATCGTTAGTCATAAAAATTCTTGCTCGTGTAACTTACGCGATTCATAAATTCATTATTTAGCATATTCTTCTGGCAGAGCCTTCGGAAAGGACATACAGACTGCAAATGAAAACGTACTTGACGGATAAATTATTCCCATTAGAGCTTTGCATCTTTGATAGATATGTTCCTAGAATGATCCAAATCCTTTCCTATTGAATAGAAAAGTGTTACATAGATAATACATAGTTATAAAACAGCCTCTTTTTTACTTACAAGTCAATTTTAAGAAGATGAATTTGGTTTTGAAATGTTAATGAATAGGAATCCAAACAGTCAACGTAACATGGGTAACACCTGCAACACCAACATTGAAGCTCATTCTAAAACAAAAAACAGATAGCCAAATATCAAACTGAGAATGAATAAGGATAACATTGGCTGTGTTGTGCATGTGAAAGTGGTATCTTTAAAGTAAAATGTTAAGACAAGCTCTTTCATTAGTGATCTTTCATCACATGCATCATGCAATTTTTTGTTTGTTTTTACTGTTACAGAAATAATATATATATTTACCATACTGAGAAAGCAACAACTTCCAAAATTGCTGCCTAATTCTGAGCCAATTTGAAGCAGTTAACAGATAAACCTTGACATTGGGAATTTAAAAAAAAAATTTTAAACTTTCTGTTTTCTTCTAAAAATGTTTACGCCGTTTGCTATCATTTCCACATGTTAGTCATGGTCATTGTCATTACTGCAGCTGATATAGAAATCAAAACCTACACACTATCTATGCGGTTTCCTTGTATCGTCGATGTTGATGACAGCTCGGCTAGCAGTTGGCAAACCCTGAAGCAATATGCAAATTGAAAGGCTGGTTTGGTTACAGAAATTGTAATGGTACCTGTATGAAGTCCCTAGGCAATTGTTCTTTGAGGTACTGCCTCAAAGATACATTGACGATTTTGCAGATGGAGCACAGATTTACAATTTGTATTGTTTCACTAATGACTTCGATGAAAGCAGGCTTTATTTTCAGTTTACATGTATACAGAGGCTGGAAATTGGGAAAAAAAATCAATCAAAAATTAATTCAGAGTTTGCAAGTGTAACTTTTTTTACCTCTACTGGATAGAATTTGCAGCCACCTCGAGTTTTAGCAAGCGGATTCGGTTAATGTCTAATTTAATCGACATTAAACATCATCAGGCAGTTATACTTCATCGAAATATCCCGTCACATAAAAAGACAATTGAAAAATATTGATAACGAAAAATTGTTTAATTTATTTCTCCGAAAATTGTTTTCGACCCTTCCTTTAACTTGTCGCGCATATTCCTGGTCGTCAACAATTAGAAGCTGGGTGGAGATAACAGGTGTACTAAAGGCCTTTAGGGCGTTAATGATTTCCTTAATCCAGAAAGTTCCTGGAAATAGATACATAAGCCTCAACATCTTTTGAAGAAAATTCCTTTTATACCTAGAAACTACCTGTGTGATGTTCATCGGTGCCACACCAACAAAGTGAAAAGTCTTTAGCGTCATTTGAGTGCCCGGTTCGTCAAATGCCCTGCGCACAAAGGGCTCCGACAGCCGTGTCTATTTGTTTGACAATAAACCGTGGCTAAGCTTCCATCTTGTAACCCCGTACCTTTCGGATACGTTTGACTTGGTCCTCTCTCCCTTTGTTGACAAAGGGCTCCAACCAAACGAACCATAACTGTTGCTTGTTTCCTTTATGATTGTTTAAAAAATGATCGTTTGTTTAAATTTGTTTTGATCAGTACGGCCTACAGCCTACAAAATTCAACACTTTGTTAACAAACAGGTGAATACAGCTGTATAGTTGTATGACAACTTCCACAGTTGTCATGCAACTAGGAAATCAATATCTGATTGATCACAATACCTGGCATGACAAGAAAAACTCAATAACATCAGAATTTTAAGAGATACCAATAGGAAAACACAATAAGCTATTACCTTTTAATACTTTTGACTAATCATTCTTCTTCATTGCAACTGGGAAGGCAAGTCAGCTGACCAATGGTGAAAAGAGAAATGCATTCACTGCCCTTGGTGTAACCATTGTCCAAAGGTATCTGTTTTCTTTCGGCAATATGTGTTTTGCTCATGTAATATAGATGAGTGATTAAAATTAAAACACAAAATACAAGGATTTACCTGCCCAAGTTATTTTGTATGACATTCTGGTGATAATATACTCAAAAATTCAGCACCAATGAAGTCTGAAAGCACTTCATATCTAAAAAAAAAAAAAAATCAAATCACACTACATGCTTTGTGCATCAAAAGGCAATTTCAGAGGAAGGAAGTATTTGAACTTACATGAAGATTTTGATTAGGTTGATACCACAGTAAATTAACTAAATCATCTGCATTCTTGACAACATTCACCAACACATTTTTTTCTGTCTAGTAAATGTTAATAAAAACTATAGGAAAAGTCTATTGCCCCTCAAAATTTTGAGGGGCAATAGGTGCGACCAAAACTATGATGTTTGAATCTGCTGGGCAACAACCATACTCAACCAATCAACTTATCCGTTTGTCAAGCAAAAATTAAAAATCGACTCCTACATAAGATGGATTGATGTTAATTAAGACTTTACATGGAGATGTATGTTGTGTCAATGCTTGGAAGTAAACTCATCCTGAATTTGTCAGTCTACAGACTAAAAAAATGGTTGACACTTTGATAAAAGTAAATCAAAATGGCAGAAGAATGCGAAATGAGGTTTCCCATGAAAAAGGTATCAAGTACTTTTAAGCAAGATCCCAATTCCATATTTGCCAGCAAATGGTAAGCAATTGTCTTCTTTCTGAAAACAATACTCTTTTATCAAGATTTCAAGTTGTAACTTTAAATCTAATGCTTTTATTTTACTTACTAACACTTTCGATGCTGTAGGATTGTAGTGGTAGTTTTTCACTATTGCAACGAAATATGTCGTTGCAATAAGTGGCGTTATTCCAAAAGGACGACAGAATTCTTCACCAGATGGAGAATTGCGATTTTTTTTTCGATTCTCTTGAATCATGGCATTTTCATTGTTTTTTTTTCTTTTTTTCAACGCATTTATTGTTATCGGACATCTAAAATTAAGCAACGATAAGGAAAAATATGAAAAACAAATCAATAAATGCGAAACTCTTCCCTTATATGTCAAATAACTTCATGTTGATTATTCTTCTTTGCAATTTCAATTACTTGATTTCTTTTGTAGAGTTAAGTTAAGTCAGAGTTGTAGAGTTAAGTTAAGTGAGTAAAGTTAAGTCAGTAACACTGCCAGTATTGCAGCTTACGAAGTTTTCGTAAGAAATAAACAAATTTATTGAGTTGATTTAAATGTTTACGCTACAAAAATATCGTTATCTCTTCTATTTTTCTAGTAGACTCTGTAAACGAACCTGTGCCACCATCTCCATGTGACTGTTTTCATTTGCAGCACAACCTTTGGCTTTGTATACTCGTCTCCGTTCAACTCGCTGATTAGTGGCAGTTGAATGTAGGAACGCCTAATGTAGACTATAGTCATCTTGAGGCACTGTTCACTTTTGACGCTTCCATATTATCTTTTTGAGATGGGAGGACATGATAAAAACATCAATCCACCACATTGTCTAAACAATTTGTTTGTAACAATAATAGGATCCTATAAATAGTACGTTATTACCCAGTAAAAAAGAACAGTTGTTGTCAGGACACTAGCAAAATGGCTCGCTTCTCTGTCGCTTTGGTGTTGGTCTTGGCTTGCTGGACTGCCAATTCGAGTGCAGCAGCTCTTTCGGTAGAAGACAAGCTACAACAACTGACTGACAGCTACGTAAGTCTCAACTTTTTCGTAATTCTTGATGCATACATACCCGACCTTTGCCAGTGTGCTCTATATTGAAACGATTGTGTATCTATACATACAGATTCAGTTCAAGGAAGTAGTCGGAGCCAAAAATGCAGAACTGCAGGCTCAACTAGAACAACAACAAGTACACCACGTAAGCCAGTTGCCTTTTGTACAATTGTTTCTCTGCGTTGTGTTCATTTTTCGTTCATTATCATGCACCAGAATGAAATCAAAACCGAGTTGACGTCGAAGATCAGTCAACTGGAGGCCAAAATCCAACAGCAAGAAAAAGCACATCCGTCGTCACCGGTATATTTCTACGTACAAAGAAGCACACCTTTCTCGACATTAGCCACTCCGTTGCCATTCGATCTCGCCGTTCTCAATGTTGGCAATGCCATGGATCTGGCAACAGGCAAATTCACGGCACCACGTGCCGGTATCTACGCCTTCTCCTTCTCGGGAATGGCTCTTTTCCCAGCCACGTCTGGCGTTTACGTTTGGCTGTCGGCATCTCTTTTCTTGAACGGAAACGTAGTTGGCTCAGCTGAGGTTGATGAAGCCAACACTGTCGAGGATCAATGGAGCCCATTGTTTCTCCAGTCCACACTCAGTCTCCAAGCCGGTGATCAACTCTGGTTGGAAATTGAGTATGACACCGGCAGGTGTGGTTCTCCACGACGATGCTGACCATTACACTCATTTCAATGGCTGGATGTTGGATGAGTAAGCTGCCCTATCAGTGGAAAACGTGATCAATCTTGAATGACTTGTATATCTTAAATCGTAATAAACATTAGATAAAGCCTATGACGGATGAACGTTGACCGGCTTCTGCTGATAAGTAATATTTGTCGTTGCATCTTTTATGTTATTCAATGACTGTAGATTGCATACCTTTGTACTTGTCGTTTACATCGAATACGGTATACTAAATTAAACGATGGACGGTTATGGCAATCGAGTCGATTTTTGCTTGTGTTTCAACCTGACGATTGTGCGGATGACCGTAGTACCGGTATCGAAACTACAAGTTTCACGGTACACTCTGACCAAAGCAAAAATTTCCGACAGACAACAATCACGAAAGCAGACGATCGGATAAACACATGGTTGTCAATACAAATGCAATAGGATCACCACTTCACCAGGGAAAAACAAATAATAAAACATTAAGTGTCCTTTTTTCCTTGTGTCTATAATGAAATCAAATCTATTGCGTTGTATATTTTTGCCTTGTATTATATTAATCCATTTTTTTGTTGTTCTCCCGTAAAGGGATTGAGATTTTCCAATTCAATAGCTTTACATTGACAAGAGACGACGACAATGTTATAACACCACAATCAACACTTTTTCCTACGTGGTACATACAACTCACTACGCGCACACCGAATTCAAATATGTACTCTTTTATTTTTGCTTCGTCTTAGTCTATGTGACGGGCTGGTATTTGGGTGTCAAAAAGGCAGGAGATTATGGATGCGGGAATAAGTAAAAGGGAACGTGACAACAGGGATCGGAAAATAAAATAAACAGAAAACAAACAAAAAAATTGTTTTCCTCGTCAAAATCGTTTGTCAAAAAACAGAGTCGCCTATAGGAAATCACTTCAAAAGAAATGCATTTACATAAACTGTTCCGCTATTAAAATCATAAATATTTTTATTAATTATTCTTTTGTTTTGTTATAATGATTTACGTTATGGGGGGGAGGATGTGGATATGCAAATCTAATTCCACTCGCCAAACCCAAATGACGTGTCAAAATCTCTACAATTTTCTTTGCCATTTGATTGTGTGCAAACGGTTGGAATGTCTTTTGCCTTAAAAATTTAAACATCTGCTAAAAAAACAAAACACGACTGGCGCCTAATAAAAATCTACACAAAACACAAGATTACCAACCTGTTATTTTAGGAGAAAGCAGATATCAACTCCTCTCTTGCCCAACATCTTTTCCTATTTTCTTTCTTCTTCTCTTCAATCTCACCTCATGTTGTTCTTTGTGATTTTCAAAACTCCTTTTTTTTTTTTCGGCTTAATTTGAAGTTAAGAAGTTCCCTCACTCGACATTTTCAGGGAAGCGTAGCAATCTTGACAGACACGGACGGGCCGACGGATCCTCAGTTGCATAATCTCAGATTCGTAGCGACTGCAACTGTTTTTGTTTCGTTTTGGGTTTGTTTGTTTTGTTTGTTTTGTTTTTGGAGAAGAAATTTCGCATATTAATTAAAGAGTCAAATGAAATAATATCTCAAGTAGTCAGTACCGAGAACAAAAGACGTGGCCACAATTTCTGCAATGGTGTCGCCTCTCGGTCAACGAGAATTTCACTCGACATTTCGAACACACTTCGGCCGTGTCGTCACGCAACCAATGATCGGCTACCGATCGCCCTGACGCATCCGTCACGCTCCACGAATGGATACGGCCGCGAGCATCGCCCACTAAAACAGTTCGATGATCCCTAGTGAGCGGAATGAGACAAAAGGAGACGGTGAGACGGTTAAGAGGACCGGACAGCGGACACCACAAATGAAATGCAATTACTTTGAAATGGCGAGAGATGTGATTGACGCCGGTTCGCTATTGTCTTGGCGATCATAGGCCGTGTGCATTGTCAATTTCGTGCGGAATATTAATTGCCTCTGCCACTTGAATCCTGTCATCATCATCATCATTTGGAATTGGTAAATACAAATTTGACGAATAAAACGGCCAACGAATGCAGACCTTCTTTGAGGATGTGGCGCGATTTTTTGCCTGGCTGATGGACAACAAAGGGAGCCACAACATTGCCGGATGGCTTGGCAGTTTGCGAGAGTTGCTGCTGTTGTTGCTGAATGGCACTCTCTCTCACTTCCGACTCGCTAATCATTTCAAAAGTGCCGTTGAGACTGCAATCACTTCGGCTCGTTTGCAACGCTTTCGCTTGTTCTTGTTGATTTTCTTCATCTAATTGGGTAGGTACGGGTGAAGACGCTATAAACGAAGAATAAACGAAGAAAAAACGAAGAATAAACGAAGAAAAAAAGACACGGACATCGTCAATCAAATGACACAGTCAATATTTAGATGTTGCTATTTACTGCTTTCAGGTCCTTCGTGCCCGCTGCTTCCACTACTGGGCAAACTGCACATGGACGCTGGTCTCTGCAGCATTTCACCGGGCAAGTCTGCATCGTCGGGAGAATCTTCTCCCGACTCTTCAACTAGTTTTGCTACCTCTGCCACGACTTCTTCCTTCACTTGTGCGGGTATTTCCTCATTGGGTACCTGACATTTCAAAATCAATAAAGTACCATCTCATTAAAAAAACAAAAACAAAAACAAGGCTCTTTCTTTCTCAAAATGAAAAAATTGAAATCATCTTGAAGAGATGTCTAATGATAGGCCATGGCGCCGGAAAGCAATTCACCTGGACGTAGTCGAGTGACCACATTCGAACGACTCCGTCCGTCGATCCTGTTAGGATGACATTCATCGGATCCCACTCGTTAAACTGCGAGAAACAAACGCAGAGAATGTGCTGCGATCGGCCAATCTGACCCACTAACGTGTTGACGCTGGCCAGGGGATCGCCATTGATAGACCACAGATGGAGCCACGTGCCCGAACATGTGGCTATGTCACCCGTCAGGTCGTTGATGTCGATGGCCGCAAGCGGCGCAATGTGTCCCGTCAATTGGCGGATGAAAGTCAATCGCGACAAATCCCAGACGATGGCCGTCCGATCACGGGAGCCCGACACCAAAATCTGGTAGCCGGCCGAGGCCGCCAGACACGTGACGGCTTCCGTGTGTCCGTACAAATGCTGGCGGATGGTGAACTGCTTCTTGCCCAAATCCCAGACAGTGACGACCGTGTTGGCGCCTCCGGTCACTACGGTGCGACCCGTCGGGCAGACGCAGGTCAAAATCTCTTGGTGGAAGGGCGTCTCACAAACCATCAGCGCCTTATCGGAATCGTGCGGCACCAAGCGGATGGAATGATCAGCGTAACCCCAGGCGACGCAACGGCTGTAGTTGGGCGGCAAGAGGCATTTGTTCTCTTCGACGGCCACGACCGATCTCTCCGCTCCAATCATGTGACCCACAGGTCGTTTGAGTTCCTTGATGGCCTGAAGCGACGGGCTGAGATGGTCGACATGATGAAAAAAGGCCTCGCCAGACGCGCCGCTTCCGGCCGACCCGGTCGAATGGAATCCTGATGCCGACGGCAACAAGGGCAGGATTTGCATGGCTGCCTGACCAGCCAGCGGGAGAGCCATTTCTAAGCCGCTCATTCGACTTCCCGCTCCGCCCACTTTCTTGCTGGGATGCGGTTTTTTAAACAGCTGTTTAGGCGTCTGGCCGAAATTGTTGATGAATCCGATGACGGCGTTCTTCTTCAAAGGATCTTCGATGCTATTCAAATTTGAAAGCCAAAAAAAAAGAGTCGAGTCATCATCAGTTTAAGCGAATCAAGAGGCTGGACGCGACGACTACGGACATACCTGTAAATGTCGACATTGCCTTCGTAGAAAAGCGGATGGAAAAGGTTGATGGACTCGACGGCAGCAGGTCCTTGCTGTTTGTAGCCAAAGATGAGGTCGATCCATTCGTGCAGGTGCTGCGACACGTAGTCGCTTTCCAGAGCAGCCCGGTGCAAGCGGATGAACTCCCTCGGATCATTTTTGGCCCAGGGAGGTAGGACAACGTCGTCCAGGGCGACGCCACTTTGTTTGCATCCGAGGTCGAAACGGTTGGCGTTGACTAGAAAATCGGGCAGGTAATAGAATTCCGGAATCAGCTCCTTGACGTCGGCCATGTTCAGCTGGGCAGCCGACCACCAAGCCTCTCGGATCGAGTGGAAGAGGCGATCGGCCAAATCAAAATGGCCGCCTTGCAGTTGAAGAAACTGCTGGGTGAAAGGCTCCAGCCGGACGAGGTACGAGCAGACGATCATGGCCGACGAGTAATGCGTCCCGTAGTGGTAGGGACCCGTCTCGTTGTGCGGATCGTCCCACTCCTTGTAGCGTTTGCGGAACTGCTGAAGACGGTCGGCAGTCTGGGCACCCATCGGCTTGGAGAGATCGCGGAACGTCGACGGTTGCGACAAGTCCAGTTCGGCCGAATCGTAGTCGGAAAGGACCCAGGGAAAGACGGGGTACTGCATGAGATCATTGTAGGAGCGTCCAGCCAAGGTGTTGAGGTGCATCAGATACTGGAAGTTGGACAGCTCGCCGCGAACCCAACGCTGAGTGACGGACGTCTCGCCCATCAAACCGGCCGTCATGGTAGACAACAATCCGGCCGACTGTTCCACATTGGCCGCTCGTTTTTGGCCGGCCACCGACTGGCTGGCCGAGTCCGACAAGCCAGTGGCCGTGGCGAGCAACCGCTGGTAGACCTTGTTGCGGACGTTGGGCGGGAAGGCCAGCAAATGATTGCGGCCGTCGTTGGAGAAGATCTCCAACGCGATCGGTTGGAGTAGGTAACGACGTTTGTGAACTTCGCGAATGTCTTCGTAGCCGAGTCGAGAGCATTGATGGACGGCCTTCAATTCTGGCTTGTTGCTGTTGCTACTTCCGCTACTGCCGTAGCCGGGCGTCGTGTACGGAGGCACAATCGGTTCAAACGTGCCCGACGGGAAATTGGAGATGTCGCGGATGTCGCGCGACGGCGTCTGAGTGAATCCGTCGACAACGTACAAATGCTCTTTGCCTGCAGGATTTTCAAAAAAACAATGAATACTTCAACGAATGACGTGCTGGATATGACAAAAGAAAAAAAAACTACGGTACGAAATAAGGGCGCGTTTTTCTTACCGAAGAGGAGGAGGCCGTCCACCGTTTCGAGACCTTGGACGCGCGCCGAACGGAACAGATGGCCAATCTTCTCGTTTTCTTCCAACAAGCGCATGAGATTCTGCCAATCTTGCGGTTGCTGGTGAGCGGAGGATGCGACGGCGGACGTCAACGGCTCATCCGTGGCGGGACTCGACCCAATCAATTCCACTTCTTCGTCGATGTCGGCCATGGACATGAGTTGGTTGGCTTGGACCTCTCGTTTGATGGGCCGCAGCAACTGAGGAAGATCGTGCAGTTGCGGAGCGGCGAGGATCGTTTCCCCGCGCCCGACCAATTCGTCTGCGGCGCTCTCCACCACCGGCGACTGCTCGATCCGCTGGGCTGGATTCACCTGGTCAACTTGATCTTCTTCCAGCAACAGACTTTGCCTCCATTTAGAGTACAACTTGAAGTGCTCCTTGGCATCCAGGCTGGTGGCCACCTTGTACCTCATCGACTTGTTCTCCGCCAGTTCCAATTCCGGACGATAAGGATAGAGGGCGTAAAAGTTCCGATTGGGCGTCAGTTTTCTTGCGCATTCGACACGGACCTTCCGTCATGTCCAGCATCCACTTGGTTAAAAGGCGCGACTCTTGCGACGGGCCCCAAAGTCCTCGCACGCGAAGCAATTCCGTCTCTTCCACCTTCTTCCAGTTGAGACGGTTGAACTGTTCGACGTGCTGCAACGCTTGCTGGCGCTGCCTCCGTTCCAGCTCCAACTGCTCCTTCAGACCAGCCAACTGATATTGGGTGGACAGCCAAACGTCTGCCCAACAACAGGACGAGTTGCTGCTGGAATGGCTGTGACGGCTCATGGCGTTGGCCGCGTCTTCTTTCTTGCTACTCTTCATCGTCAACGAGCGGCTGGTGAGTCGGGTCAATCCGCCCGTCACTTTCTGGATCTTGGATTGGATCTGATTGGGCGTCGACACTTCCAGCACCGTCCGGTAGGCCGAACGACGTTCGGCTTCAACGTACTGCAGCCACAACTTCAAGGCCGGCTCTCTGACCAGCTCCAAACTGGGAGCCCGGTGTTGCGTGTTGGCCCCCAAACTGATTTTGAAAGCCTCTTCCACAGCGGGCTTCTTGCTGACGTACAATTCTTCCCAGACACGCTGTGCCGCCACTGCCGCTAAATGCTGGGCTTCTCTCAGACTGCTGCTGGGATCTGTTTCCTCTCCGCTGACGTGCCACGTCGTTCTACTCGGCTCCGTCCTGATCGATCAACAGAACCACTTTAGACGTGTCCTTCCATGAATGTTGAGTTCATTGCTTGTGTAAGTTAACTTACGAGATTTTTAAGGTTAACGTCAGTTGCAGTAGACAGTAGCAGAGGCAGCCAATGAATTCCAAGTCGTGATTACCCGATCCGAAAATCAAACTCCTGCAACATGAAAAAAATATGAAAGATTGTGGTGAGTGTGAGAGAGCGTCAGAAATTGGAGTAGACTCCAGCGGCGGCGATGAAAGTACACCGAGATCAACCGACAGACAGGTACCTGTGATTAGTCAATTTGTGAAGAGCCTCTAGCAACGACATTTGCTCGCTGATTGTGTCGGCAGGTCGAGACAAGAGGTAGAGGATGCAGCGATTGAGACAGCGGTAAATATTGTCCAACGACAGCGAAGCAAGACCAGAAGAATTGCTGCTCGAATTGGTGTGGCTTCCGGTGCTGGTGCTGCGTTTCTTGGCTTGCGTTATGAGCTGGACAATAAAATCGAAAACGTGATGAGCATCTCTGCTGAGGACGCCCAGCCAGAGTTTGTCGACCAATCGACCGGCCAGATTAAAGACGTTGGTCGGCACATTTTGTAGACTGCCTCCGTTTTGCGTGACGATCGGCAGGACGCCTTGTTCGCCCAAAATGACGCCAGCCGATGACAGGTAGTCCATGACGATAGAGAGCAATTCCGTCTGGAACTGGCAGTGCTGGTTGTAGCTGGCAGAGTCGGGACAGGCGTCCATAATGACGTCGATGATGGGCATCGGTCGAAGGTTCATGTTGCTACCGCCGGTGGTACTCGTCCCACCGTTGGTGACGGCCAGCGAGAGAGAGTCGATGACGATCGTCCTCAAGAAATCCATCAGCGTCTTTTTGGCACGATGGAAAGTCAGCGGATCTTTGCCGGCATCGACTGTGCTCTCCACCATCACAAACTGGCGATTGTACTCCTCGATGGGAGTGTTGGGCTCGGAATTCAAACTGTGCTGCTGATGCAAGCCAATCGGGAAGAGACTGGCCACCATGGCGCTCAACAGATCCGGTGTCATGAAAACGGACATGTAATCGGGTGCGTTGTTGTAGACGTAGAAGAGAAACTGGAGCAAAACGTTGGGGTAATTGTTGGATGCTTCGTCAGTACTGTTGTCTTCAGGGTTCATTATGGCCCGCATCATCGTCAACAGAATTGTTATGGCTTCAGGGCAGTACATTGTCACTCCGCGACCACCCAGAGAAGCAATCGGTTGAGCTTGACTCACTCCAAACAGACAGCTCCAAATGGTTTCCAGATCAAGCTATTTTCAAATTTTCAAAAAAAACAACACATTTACAAAATCATATAAAAAGGGGGGTAGTAATGTATAGGATAGATATTTACTTGGCTGGAAGTCCTCAGTTGGGGTTTGCCAATCATCAATCCAATGATGAGATAGTAGATTTCGGGAAGAGCGGTGTGGTTGACTAGCATCCAGCCCAACAACTGGAACCCTGGTAATTGTTGATTTTGCAAACTGCTGTTGGGTGACGTGGCAACTTCGTCTGATGCTACGCTAAATGTTCTGCCAACTAATCGTAGTGGGCCAGCAGCTGCGCTGCCACTAAATCCTTGAGATGTGATGAGATCTCTTGAACGCGTCCAAGCAGCTCCCGTGCTGACTCCCTCACGGAATCTAACAAGGAACTGAGGATTGGATAGTAAAAGCAAAAGGCAATTGGCAGACAAGATGACGGTGGATGATTTGACTTGGGGCTGCAGGAACAGCAACAACCATTCGAAACCTAAAACTCGTAGAAATTCTTCGGCAAATCTGAAACAAATCAAACACCACGTCTAGTTTAATCAACTGCTATGCCAACATTGCAGTTTGTCTTTACGTCTGGTTGATGACGCCTTTGTCGTGCACTAGGAGCAACTTAAAGAGGAGGGTAAGACCTTCATTCCGGCTGGCCACCAATGCAGTCGGCGAACTGTCGTCCAATTTGCCTTCGTCACCGGTCACATTCTTGTCATCGCTAATGCAGACTGGCAGGGTCGTAGCCAAATACTGACCATAGCTATCGAATTCAAAATTTTAAAAAAGAGAAAAAAATATTGGAATCTAGAGGCCGAGTTTCGAACTAAAGCAGAGCAACCATCTAGTGACAAAACGCCTCGACTCACAGTAAAAGATCGATCGGGCGAGGACTGTTGTGCAAAAGCCAACCGAGAAGATTCCAAAGGGTTTCTCTGGCGCTGGCACTAAGTAACACAGTCACCCCCGTCGAGTGATTATTTTCATGGTGGAGAATCTCCACTAGACGGCCAACCAGGTTCAAGTCGCGTAAATAACGCGTATTACTTCGACCATCCGATCCGCTTTCAGCCGCCATCCGGTAGAACAGGTCGAACAAGACTTTTAACAAATCATCAGCCGTCTCCCTCCAAACCTAATTTTTCCAAATGTTATCCATCTTTCTAAGCAAAGTAGACAAAAAGCACACGAATCAAAACTTACATCAAGATCGGCCAACAGATCTCTGAAAGCCAAGCTGTTATTGGGTTCGCATCCGCCTTTGTTGTTTTGCTGTTCGAAACCGACCAGGACTAGAATCAGCTGCAGTATGTGATTATTGAGCCAGGCCTTGTGACGTTTCAGAAGGTAGGCCAGCGTTTGGTAGCCGCGGATGCGTTCCATCTCGTGCTGGGCTTGGCCGTTGCACTTGACGACGTACACCAAGGCTTTGACAGCCGCGTAAAGACTCTCAACGTCAGTCGCCATGGCCACTAGGCCCAGCAATACATTGCAGCCTCCAACGGCTTGCACGGTCGTGCAAATGGGTCGTGGACAAAAGACCCTAACGCCTAGATAGCCGATGACGACTCCTCCCAATGTCCTGGCAGGACCGGAAAGGTGTCCAGCTGCATTGTGCAAGAGTCGGATGGGGGTAGCGTTTTCATGGGAGGACATGCCCAGCTGTTTGGCCACGGAGCGCGAGTCTGTTTTGCGGTAGACTTTACGAATTTTGGCGAGTGTCAATGGACTCATGGCGGAAGCATTTAAGCCAAAGACGATCCTTTCTTCGTTGACCAACGAGCACAAGGCTTCTGCCGAGCCGGGCAATTGAGGTGCTTGAAGACTGCCGACATAATGCGGGCCGATCCTGTAGATCCATTGAACCACTTGAGGGTTGAAAGCGTCCTCAACCAAGTGGCACGGTCCTTGACGCCAAACGAGTCTCGATTGGCGTCTCCAGGATGGCGCAGTGCCGATGTAACCGAAAACCGAAGAGGCCACTGTCAAATTGGCTGCTCCACCGCCCGGATTTTGCGATATGTAATGCATCTGTACGTTTGGTAAAAGCCCGTTTTCATCTGGAAACTGCCTAAGTAAGGAAGGGATCGTCGGAATTCTTGAAAACTCACCTTGCCCGTGTGAACAAGCTGGCCGTCGATGTAAAGAGAAAATTGTGAATTTTTCAAAACGGCTCTGCTCCAGACCAAGGCCAAATGATGCCAGTGACCTTCTTGGATGAGATCTGGATTCCAAATTCGGGCACCAAAGTCACCCGACACTTCTGGTTCCCAATCGCTAGATCCTACAACGCAAATTTTGAATTTGAATTTGAATTTGAATTTGAATTTGAATAGAAAGAGAAAGAGAAAGACACGGACGGACCTTTAGGTAGAGGAGTTTCCTGCGTGCTGACGAGCAACGCCTTGTCGCGAGGTGAAAGAACAACGCTCAAACAGACGAGATTGTCATCAGGGCGTTCCATGACATTTCTCACCAACGTCAAGAGCCGGATGCCGTGCGGATCGAGACGCGGATCGCTAAATTTATCGACGCAAATCCAAGTCGAATAGCTCATCCCTGTGGGTGCGGGGAAAACTCGGTCGCCTCCGCTACCGACTCCGCCCATCATCATTTGACTGGACGAGCCGCTCTGACCAGAAACAGGTTGACCAGCACCACCTGCTCCTCCGCTACCCGAGCCAGATGCACCGCCTCCATGCTGACACTGCGGGGCTACAGAAGGGAGAAAAAGGCAGCCGAAACCTTCCGGTTGCATGTCGAACTCGACAAATGGCGGAGGTGAAAATGCCACTCCTTGATGGCCACCGCACCGGCCTACATCTTTTGGTGTTGACATGGACACGAGTGACTTCAGACAATACAGCGGCAGCGGTGCTCCGTTGGCATCTAGACGCAACAAAAACAACACAAAAAACAAAAGAAAATTGGTTAAGACGAACATCACGAGACAAATTTGGCTATTGTTTTCAATCACCTGACTCGATTTTAGAGCCACTCAATTCCGGTAGGAGGCAATTTAATGGATTGCCCATTCTCAAAAAACATCGCAAATCTTTAGGCTCTAGAGCCTGACGGGCTAGTTGTTCCAGCACGGTAAGTAAAGGGCCGTGCAAATGACGAGATTCGTTGTTGAGCACCGAGCTAGCGTGCTTGAGAATCTCAAAGGGAAATCCGGCGTCGCAAAGGATTTGGACGTTCCTCTCAGAGTGCGTCAACGACTGCATTATTTCCGTCACTAGTAACTGCAGATTTCGGCTGGCCGGGATGTCTTCTGCCGTCCAAATGGAGGGCAAAAGCTGGAACATGGCCAAAACGACGCCAGGATGAACCAAAATCGGATCAGGATTTGAATTGATGGGATTGAAACTTAGCGGACGTCTGAGAACGACGCCGGAAACTGCGTCATCGCTGCTCTTGCTGCGTTGCAGGTTCTTGCCGTCGGCTGCGCAACAGACGGGCAATGTTTGCGCTCGGTCGTAGGAGTCCACAGCCAAATCGTAGAGTAGTCGCATCACCAGAGTGGCGTTCACAAGGCAACGATTCTCATTTTTCACATCTTCTTCCCTGCAATTTGAGTTTGTTCTATTAATCGCATCTGGCAACCATAAAAAACATCTTTGCGGCGGCTTACTCAAACTCTTGGACTCCACGATTAAATACTTGGTGCAAACCACCATGTTGGGCATTCCTTGCAGCAGTTTCGGGCTGGTCAGTATCAGCGACATCATCGGGCGAGTCAAAGGTTCTGTGCTGATCGAAACAGCCCAACAATCGTATCGTGTCGCAGAGAGACGGCCCACAAATCTCTTGCTGGAAGAACTTGGCGTTGGCCGGCTCGTATCGCATTGCCACGCACAGCGTATTGAAAATCAAGTGAAGTAGCCGCAATATTTCTTGCGGAGCCACGTTCTCCCAGTTAGAGCTGGATGCAGCATCAGCTGGATTAGGGTGGAGGCAACCTTCCACCGACACGAGCGCCGACATGATGTAAACGAACGCGCCCACTTTACGGAACATGGTCCTCGTCCGGTGGCTTTCTCTCAAACACGTTAAAAGAGACTGGAAATAATAACAAATGTTACATACGACAAAAAAAAATTCGTTTCTACAAAAAACAATGGAAACCTTTAAAATATCCATTTTGAGAGCCAGATCGGTTGCAGGAGCTGATTGCAGTAACCCCAAAACAGTTCCCATGTCATCGTCACCACCCGTGCTCAATACGAGTTGCTGCACCAGACCTAGTTGGGAAGGCGTAAATATTTTGTTGAATTCAATTATTTTGGAGTGAGTGTTCCTGCTTACAGAGAGCCTCTTTGCGACAGTCGTTGAAAGGGATGAGATTGTGGGCGCAACGAGCGCCACCCGATTCACGAAAAACGGCCGCATTATTGGCGTTGCCCACCAAAAGGACACCTAGACATTCCATCACCAGGTAGCCCAAATCCTTTTCACGATCCGGTTCTTTCATCACGTGTTTCACGTCCAGCGCACGGCTGCTATCGTTGTCCGATTTCAGTTTCATGACAGAAGCGAATCGCTGTAGGCAAGTCACGAGCACTTCCAATAAACCAACCTCACGGTAGACGTCCTTAAATATGGCGTGATGCCTGCCAAACAGAATAACATGCTTGAAGCTCCTGGGATTTGTTTTTTGTTGTGCTAGACTTTGTGATTAGGTTATCGATCTATTATAGCATGCATTATCAATAAGTAAAAGGGAACGAATCAATAACCTGAGAATCGTGAGAAGGACAACCATGCACTGAATACTGCACTGCGTGTAATTGGCTGCGTGGTTCCTCAGTAAAAGCGATAGGGAAATTAGTTCCTTGCACGGGACATAATTCAACTGGAAAACTACAAATTCCAAAAGCCGAAAGTATTTTTCCTAAAAATTGAAAAAAAAAAGGATTTTTTTAAATGTTTACGTCAATATACGTACACTATTTTTCTCATGTTCGTTCCATACCTGAACTTCAACTCCTTTCAAGTGAATTTTCTCTGCAAACTGATTCAAAGTGTTTTGCGACTCTAAAATAAAATAATTAGCAGGATCGGAGTGGAAAATTGTCGAAACTGCATCCAGAATAACAGACGCAAGGGCTGACGTCGTGGATTTGATGAACGCGCTGTGCAATACCTGGAACGCTGCGATATTCCTCACACTTGACCCTATCCCCCCAACCCCACCACCCAAATCGATGCAAAAAATTAAGCATGAACAAAAATTTGCTTTCAACAGCAATCAATAAAATTACCTTTGCCCAAAGGAGTGGGGATAGAAAAGTTTGGCAACTGAAAGAGAGATCCTGTTGAAAAGGCCATCGGACGGACTTCGTGGAAGCCGCAAGTACTCAGGGAAGAAACCAAGAAAACTAAATTCCTCAAGGCTTCTTGAGATTCCACCACGGTGTCGTGCTCCGCCCTGCAATTACATGCAACCTATTAGCACAAATTTAATTTAACCGAAAGGCAAAATGAATGTGAACCTGAGCATAAACTCTGTTAAAAAGTTATAGCCCTGGCAACTCCGAAAATCATCCAAAAGCGTTTGTGTTACATCGGCAGAATCTTTAAGAAGACAAAAGACGGTTGCAAACATTTCCACCACCTCCAACGGCAATAAATCTCCCGAAGCTTTTTGCATATTCTCAACACAAAGTGAAACACAGCCTTTATCTGTTAAAAGTATAAAGAAACATGAATGAAACTTGCGTTTTCCAAAGAACATGGAATGTTTGCTTTACTGTGAATATATCCGAGAACGATTGCCGTCAAACCGTGCCTAGTTAATACAACCAGGACCTCGTTTGCATTTTTCCTCCACAGAAGGTTGTGCTGTGGGCACCACGAACTTAGCGCCGAAAACAGAAGCGTCAAATCATCTTTCCTGGCCAACTCTTCGGTGGCTGCTGGTACGCTGCACAATCGAATAAGCATCTGCACGATAAATGAAGAAATCAATTAGTCTGAACAGTTAAAAGATGCGAGAACAAAATGTTTGTCTACCTGGCCGAATGATTTTTGTAAAAGTTGCCTCCGTTCCCTGGGAGTGAATTCACAGCCTGGAGGATAAGTGTCGGAGTTTTCCAGATCGGGAAGATCAAAAAATAGGTAGAGACACTTGACTAATGTTGAAGGTACAGACGCAGCCGTCATAATTTCGATTAATCCGGGCCCACCGAGTGATAGTAAGTTGAGGCAAGTCAACAACATCCAACCGTTTCCATTCGATTCTTGGGCAGCATTCGTACTGAATTCTTCCATTTCGAGGAAACCGGCGATGGCCTGGCTAGCAGCCACAGTCGATTGATTCGACGCCCGTCGTCTTATTTCAGACACGGCTAAACGAGAGACTTGCTGGCAGAAGCTACCCACTTCGGGGAATTTCTCCAGCATTTCAGAAGCTGGGCAGTGAGAGAAGACTCGACAGAAGAGCGGCAGCATGCTGTACATTCTGCTTTCTCTTTCGCTCTCTGCCATTGTTTGTGTTGCTACAGAGTTGAAGTCGGAAAACAATTTGCGTAAATGGGTGAGGCTGAGGGCTGCGTGCTGAGATGGGGAGGGTTTAATGCCCATAACAATTTCTGTTGGGGCCTGATTGGCAACTGGAGGATAGGCATTTGCTCCAGCCTGCTGACTAGTTTCTGTCTGTGCAGCTTGGCTACTAGAGCCAAGCAGGAACCGTTTCATGGCATTCATTTCTGCAAATTTCCGATGTTTGGTCATTAGCCGTCTCACCTTACTGTTACATCACTATGGTAAACTTACTTGAGAATGGTCTCTTGCACTAAAAAGAGGGACCTGGTGCTTGGGAATTTACGCCATGGGGAAGCATCTTTTTCTTTTTATCACCAACTTGATCGGCAGTATAACGACCTTCGAGATAAATTTAATTTTACCTCATCGTTGTTATCTTTATGACTGGTTTAAAAACACAATGAAACTAAAATCCCAGGAATACCGTGTCTATCGCTGACATTTGACAGTCTCACAGATTTGGTACCACGAAAACATGGAATACAAGACGAGTCAGCGCCACCATACGGCAATACGTAGTTGCATATTCCTCATGTTAAATCAATCGGAAGAAAATCGAAAGTGGGGACGAATGCTTTAGTTAAATTTAAATTAGATTGACCAAAATTATAAACTTGTATGTTTTCCAAAACAATCAAATAAAAAAACTGGTAGAAATTATTTTATTAAAAGGGAAACTTAAAAAGAAAAACCGCCGGACAATGTCAAGCTAGAAAACAAAACTAGTTTAGGAAGGGTGTAGGAAAAATAGAATAATGAGAGGCATTGCGGTCAAATCTCCTTAGATTTTTTTCTTTTTCTGTTTGCTTTGCAATAAGAGTTTTTCTGTTGAAAAAAAAAAAACTCATTAACCTTACCTTGCCGGACCCCACTTGGACTCGGATCACCCGAAGAATCCTACCATTTTGGCTGAGCTAACGACTGAAATGTCTAATATCGGTTTCTCCTATTCCCCTTTCAACACATTTCTTTGTGTGTTGAAGGGTTAAGAACCAGTTTAATTCATGCTTACCGGAGAAGAGAAAACATGGTCTGTTATGCAACCTATTCAACAATAGGGCAATCAGATGGTACATGTGTCAATTGTCAACGTCTTTATTTTTTTCAATCGTTCACTTGGAAATCTTTGATTTTTTGGGAGTTTTCTCAGTTCGTAGAGCTCTACCACGCTTAACTTGTAGCTTTCTGTAATCTTGACGTGGCATGTGAATACGGCCAAGTTTGGAACCGAAAACATCCTTTGACATATTCTTGACCTTCTTGGGCTGCAGAGGAAATATTAACTTTAATTTCAATAACTAAAACAATAAAACACGTAATTACCTTGGCTGCGCTCGGGGTGCGACAAGCACGTTTGAAAAGATCGGCAGAGGCTAATTTTGTTCTTCTGATAACTAAATCGGCAGAAGGTCCAATCTCTTCCAACTCAATATGAGGTGTCTTTGTCCCACTTTTGGTCATCAAAATCCTATTTAGCAAATAAAAGAATTAATTATTTTTCTATTACAATTTCGGACATCATACTTGTAACTACGGAGAAAAATTTTGCCGTCAGCAGCCGTGAAAGAAAGAGCGTGTTCGAACCCAGCAAGCCGAACTTGTTCCACAGATTCTCCTCGGAAAAAATCAATCAGGAGAGATTTGCATTTGGAATACTCTTCATTTTGATGCCAGACATCCCCAGAAAAAATCAGGCAAGGTTTTGTACCCTCCATGACTTTACTGTTTTTTATTTCAGTCAAAGATTTAAATTGTTCCACACCAAATTCAATCATGTCAAGCAGTTGGTGATCAAAAATCCTTCCTTAAAGAGCCAAATACGATGAGTTTTTGCTTCTGAATAATTAGTGACCAGAAAAAAATAAAAATAAATACCTAGAATAACATTGTTGGCCCGTTTCTTATTGTGGGAACAAAATGCAAACAGGGACAGGTCATATTTTTGGGTGAGTTCCTCTATGGGCTTGACATCTTCAAATGGGTTGAAGGGATGTTTCTGTCCAAAGTATGTCGACTGTGTTCGTTTAATTGCATGCTGGTGGGTTTTTAAAGAATGTTAAGAGTCTATAAAAATATAAAATGTCACACAGACTACCAGATCTTTGACGAACTGTAGGGAAGTTGCACTAGCCGTAGCACCACGAAGCATTAAAGCTTTTTTGGATAATTCAATGATTTTCGGTTCTCTCTTTGCCAACATCCGCTTACCGCGGTGGGTCTTGGGCTTCCTAAAATATAAACATAATGAAATTCGTAGCAAAATAAACAGAAACATCACTTCACTTACGTTATTCTAACACTCATTTTGGAAATACTTGTGTAGTTTACGAAATTTTACACAAGGATAACTTGTTATAACTTTACAAACGCAACAGCTTTTCTCCACACGTCCCACGGCTAACACGCGGGTCTAACGAACTGTAGGTTCGTCTGCTGAATTAGTTGTGAAATTTGAAAAGATTTGACAATGATTCCTAATAAACGACACATTATTAATCAAAAATTTTCATTATTATAAAAATTTAATAAATGTTGCTGTGTATTTAATTATGATAGTCTTCCGTTTACCGACCGTAGTTCCGTTACTTCCGTATTTCACAGTTTCTAGGCTGTATGGCAAGGTTGCATCTCAAATCAAAATAACAGCTAAGTTGTCTGATCATATCCCGCACGTGTGCAAAAAATTACCTGGGAAAAATAATATCTAGTTAAAATTATGAATCCTGTTGTTATCGCTTCAGAATCTGGCAGTCAAAAATTTGGTTTACCCTTTGTAGATTTCATTAAATTGCAATGCCAAGTGGGTTGTCCAGTAAAAGTGACAACTTCCAAGGGAACATTTATTTGCAAGGTATATCCCAGAACTGATTTAAAAATGACGCTATTATTGAGAATACAGTTCAATTATATAGCGAGCGGCGAAAGTTTCTCCTCATTCAGCCGTTATTAGTTGCAGATCAGCTTTGTGCTTCAAAACTGACCACTAAACCAGCAACGACTGTAAGTGTAACTATTGTGACAAACAGTTATCAAACTGTTGGCAATTTGAAAAAATGCAAACTACCCCTTCTAGTGAAAAACCTTCTTTCGAACAAGATCATCTCTCAGTTGTCATCTATAAATGTTGGCAAATTCTTCCCAGCAGGAAATGTTGAAAAGATTTTGGTTCTTGAAACAAAACCTGATGGAGAAGCTCTAACAGTATCAGCTAAAACACAAATCAGAATTGAAAACATTATAACAGAAAAGTGGATGCAAACACAAGAAAAAGTTCAATCCACTAGACTAGGTGGAGTTGCTGAGACCTACAGCAAACTGAAAGAACTTGTTGTATATCCCCTTGAGTATCCAGATGTGTTTTCTCAGTTATGTGCCCCTAGAGGAATCCTTTTGCATGGTCCACCAGGTTGTGGCAAAAGTTCCATTGTTCAGCAACTCTGCGCGGAGAATGGCTTATTCTTGATACCTGTAACTTGTTCGGACCTCTCTTCTTCCGATCCAGGAGGAAGCGAAGAAAAGCTGAGAAACATTTTCAGAGAAAGTCTGAGTGTTTCGAGTCCGACGGTTCTCTTTCTTGATGGAGTCGATTCGATATGCCCAAAACGGGGTGGCCAGACGCATACGAATCGTTTGATCACTTGTTTAACGGGCTTGATTGATGGCATTGATACCAACCGTAATCTAACTATCATGGCAGCCACCAACAGACTTGAAGATGTGGATCCTTCTCTTCGTCGGCCCGGCAGACTTGATAGAGAAGTATTATTTGCTGGAGAGGGAAAATGTTGTGCTTGTTTTAAAAATTTCTTATTTGTATTTCTGAAAGGTTCATCTCTATGCTCCAAACTGTCATCAACGACAAGAAATTATCAATGCCATTTGTCAAGATCTTGAACTAAGTTATTCATCAGAAGACGTTAGACCAGTCGCTGAAATGACACCTGGCTTTGTTGGCGCTGATTTAAACCTTTTGTGTCGCGAAGCTTTCTATCTTTCTGAGGTGAAATGTATTAACAGCAAAAATCGTTTGACGATCTTTAATCTGATAATTCATTAGGATGCAGGCCAACTAACACTCCGAGATTGGAAGGCAGCTATTGGTCGTGTAAGACCGTCGGCAATGAGAGAAAATTCTGGCAATGGCGAGGTAAATATCAAAAACTTCTAACCCTGAAGTATTTCAAACATCGTTGACATTTGCAGTTTCGTCGAGTCAGCTGGGATGAAGTGGGTGGATTGGAGGAGGCCAGAATGTACATCCGCCGTAGTGTTGAATGGCCGTTGAAATACCCCGAAGCTTTCGAAAGGCTAAACGTCCCCCGACCAAAAGGAGTCTTGATTTATGGCCCACCTGGCTGCGGAAAGTCGTTGTTAGTAAGAGCAGCAGCTTCCTCGTGCACGGCTTCGTTCCTGTCCATTTCAGCAGCTGAACTATTTTCACCATTTGTTGGTGATTCAGAGAAAATGGTCTCAGATCTCTTCCGTCGTGCCAGACAGGCTGTTCCAGCCATTCTTTTCTTGGATGAATTAGGTGATTACATTTTAGAATGGAATCTCTTTATGTTTGACTAAAGTTGGTTTCGATAGACGCTATGGTTGGAGGACGCACGAACGCCAATCACGGACGGACGGCCCAACTAGGCGTAGTGGCTGCCTTGCTTCAAGAAATGGACGGAATTTCTTCCAGTCAAGGGGTTGTGGTGGTCGGCGCTACAAACAGACCTGACAAGATTGACGGGGCATTGCTTCGACCTGGCCGTTTCGATTCTTTAGTCCACATCCCTCATCCGGATGAGGCGGCCCGATTGGCTATCCTCAAGTCCCTCAGCCGAAAGATGCCGCTAAAAGATGTTGATCTCAAACATTTGGCTGAGCTGACGAATCTCTTTTCGGGAGCCGATTTAGAGTCGCTAACAAAAGAGGTATAAAAAGAAACATCTATTTACTTGCTGATTTGCTGCTGAAATTCAAGTCTTTATTAGGCTGCACTGGGAGCCCTGGAAGAAGATATGTCGGCTTTTGAAATCCTTCAAAAACATTTCGACCAAGCACTCGCTAGAGTTCCTCCTTCTTTAACAGCGCAGCAAGTCGATTTCTATAGTGACTATGCTTCAGGCAAAAGAAAATGAAAAACTTTGCTTTTGTATTATGGGTGTTAGTTAAGCTCGTCAATGGATTAGGAGGACTACCTTTTAAGCCCAAAAATGTAAATAAACAAAAAATTCTCTAAAAAATGCGAGACACTGGGAGAGAGATCCTTTACACTGAAGGGGGAAAAAAAAAACTTATTTTTGTTTTGCCTTTTCTAAGAGTTTAAGATTTTCTATTGCACTTTTCCATTGTGGGTCGAGTGAAAGAGCCCGTTGATAAGATTGCTCAGCCTTTTGAAACTTCTTCCAACGATGATAGAGCACACCAAGATTCGTATGGTAAATGGGGCTGTGCGGATTGAGCTGAATGGCCGACAAAAAGTGACGTTCCGATTCCTTGAATTGACCCTGTTTGCCTAAAATGCCGGCCAGGCTAAAATGCAAATTGGCTTCGTTGGGTAAAATGGTCAAGGCTTCCAAGGCCGTGGATTGCGATCGCTGCGACTGACCTATTTCGTTCCGTAAGTACATTTTTTGAAGAAAACTTGCCCTTTATAATTAATACCTGTATTGTCAAGCATGACTATAAGGTTGGTCCAGGCTAAAACGTGAGTAGGTTGCAACAGAGTGGCATTCCTGAAGGCTTCCTCAGCTTCCCGATAACGTTCCAATTCCAAATACTATGAATACAAAGACAATTAATAATCATGAAAATATACAATAAAATTAAAGGTTAGGTTTTGAACAGCTCACGAGATTGCCTAAATTGTAATAACAGTCGGGGTACTTTCGGCGATGACTTAGCGCTGTCAAGTAACTCATCCGGGCTTCTTTGTGCTTGCGGAGAAGAGCCTGGACGATGCCTAGATTCATCCACGCAGCCGCGAAATCAGGTCGGACACTGATGGCTTTAAGTAGCCAACTTTCTGCAGCTTGGAAACGGCCTAAATCTTTGAGCAAATTGGCTAAATTGTTCATGGCTTGGTCGTAGTCGGGATTCAATTCAAGGGCCTTTTCATAGCGATCGATTGCCACGTCACGTAACCCTCGATCCGCTGCATTTTTCCCAATATTGTAATGGACTTTGGCGTTCAGTGGACAAATTTTCAGCCCCGACAAAAAGAGCTGACCTTCGTCTTGCCAATCGAGACTTCGTCGGAAGGATTTCAAGCCAAAAGTGAGCACAACGGACAGAAGACAACATCGTAATATCAACAATTTTGAGTAGCGACACGAGGGAAAGAACGCACAGAGTTTTTCAGCGCCATAGACGAGCACGAGGCAGTATCCAGCGACGGGTATAAAGAGAACACGTTCAGCTACGACGAAACCAACGCGGAAGAAGATGTTGGTAGCAGGCAAGAAGGGGACAGCCATTAAGGCCAGCCCAAGAGTCAGAAATTTCCGTTGCCTTTGAGACGGGCTGAACAGAGCTCTGAAAGCGGCTGAAAAAGTGACGATCCAAAAGAACAACGAGCCCAAATTGCGAAGATCCATCACGTGTTTAACGAGCGGGATACAACCCATTGACCAGTCGAAGCAAAGCCATTGGGGCCATACGAGTAGCAGGGCGTGAATTGAGTAGATGTAATTATAACTCAGCGCCCTAGTCATCGTGGAATCGGCGAATGATGCTGGATTGTCCACCCGTTGGAAAGCTGGCGGTCCAGTTGAACCCATGACGCTCAGTCTGATGTAAAGGAGCGCCATGCCAACCACAGCTATTAGACAGAAACGCTGAAGAATGTCGCGCCGTTTTATGATAGTGCCGAGATTCAAAGTTCCAGACACGGACCTGATGACGTCGTAGACGGCGATAACACCTAGCACGGTGATGCCTTGTTCTTTGCAAAACATGGCTACAGTGCAACTAGCCATTGAACCGGCAAAGGACGTCAACGAGCCTGCATCCAAGTGTTTAGCGTACAAGTAGATGGAGAGGAAATAGAAGATTCCACAGAGGAGATCCGCTCGCCCAACTATCCCACTGACGGCTTCAGTGTGGACGGGATGAACGGAAAAGATGACAGCTGAAACGAACGATAACCGCGGCCGGCTTTCCTTCAGTAGAGTGGCAAAAATGATGAGGCTGAGAGTACAGCAAATGGAATGTAGCAACACATTTGTCAAGTGAAAGTGTGTTGGATTCAATCCACCAAACATGGAATTCAGCCTATCAAAGTTTCAAGTGTTATGAGAAAAACAGGTCTGAAGGATAAAACAAAAAACTTGACAACTTACCTGAATGACAAAATGGTCAATGGTCTATACGACTTGTGACTACTTCTGTGATGTAAAGACGTGCCCCAAAAGTCATTGAAGAAGATTTCGTTAAGTGGAGTTTTGCCTTTTGCATCTTCGTTGTTTACTATTGCTTCTGTGTCGTCAAACACAAAGGACCCATTTATAGAATTAATATAGCACAAAGATGCAAGAATAAAGATGACTATGCAACCAAGTTTCAGTGAAACCTCTAAAGAAAGTTTAATAAGGTTATTAATTATCTTGAATTAAATGTGTCACAAAAGCAAACCTATGCAAATGCCTTGAGCACATTTTTGCGTAGTTGAAGGGATGTTACCGTAACTAGTAGCTACTACGCCATTCTGAATATCTTCTTTCGTGGACGGTTTCATCATGTCCATTGAAAAAACATACTTGTCTTAGTCCCTTTTCTTGTTATTGCCGTGTGTTGATGTTCCTTCGAAAACTGTTAACTTTTGGCACACGCAATAATTCTTACCAAGCTACTAATTACATGATGCACAAGAAAAAAACATGAAAGACTGACATGTGTACACTAGAGTCCAGTGTTGCTCGGCGATTCCGAGAATCTTTCTTCTCGAGTCTTAGAGCCCTGAAAGGCATCTGTCAAATGTCACTAGTGTAAACTACTGTTCACCCAATCGGTTTCGGCAACCTTTACGTTGCATGTAAACCCGGGCTGTTACTGTTACCTATTAAAAACGTAAAGGTTTTAACTCCAAACTAGGGAAGAAAAACCTAGAAAATCAAAGCAATAATGTACAACTATGGCATTCATTTACCTCCATCCCACTTTATCTTACATAAAAAATATCTGAAGGAACTAAATTATACAACCTAGATGTAGTTACACAAGACATTTTTATGTTGAACAATATCAAAAACTCAAAATACAGGCATTTTCGGTAAAGAACATGAAACAAAATGTTTTACAGAATTAGATGTGTATCATGTATTGTACACAAACTCTATCACTTTCTTGCCAGAGCTACTCCAAATCCAATCAGACTGCCCAAAGCCAAGGCTGCTCCACCTATAATAGCCATGCCTTTCAATCCCTCTAGGAAAAGACAAAATTTAAAACAGCAGTTTAGATTGGGTTTTCTAAAAGAAAAGTTTCAATACCTCTTTCCATGCGTTTTTCAATTGTGTGTTTCAGAGTTTGAACTTGCCGATTGCCTGGTTCTACCTGTAGTAAAACTTTTGTATATCCTAAGGCTTTGCTGTATTCCTATTCACAGAAGAATAATTATTACATAAGGTTATGACTCATTCAGCAGCTTCCAAAAATCATTACTTTAATTTTGGCATTGCCAATAGCCAGGTAATAGATACAGTCCCGTTTTCCAGATTCATTTTCACCCTTTGACAAATCTTCCAAAAGAAAAATGCCTCTTTTCACATCTGTAGGATATTTACTCCGAATTAAGCACCAGGCATATTCAAATTGGATGACATGAGTAACTGTTCCCTGGGCCAAACTGTCATGGTACCGCCGCTCAAATTTCTGTCACGTTCCAACATGTATGTTATTGAAATTCTGATTAGTGATACTTCTTTCATAAGTTTACAATAACAACTCTAAATGCATACCCTTAAGTCCTCTTCGGAAACACTTTCATCGAGAACGTCCTCCATTTTGCCACCGTAAGTTCCTCTAAAAGTATTGCAAAAACTTTGGTGATGAAAACAAGAACGTATTCCGTCAGGGGGAAACAGCTGATGTCACAGATTATTTTTCAGCAGACGAAAAATATATGCGGGAATTTCAAAACAATTGCTTGAAGCCTTCTTTAAAATGTTGCCTCTAAGAAAAGGAATGATGAAGTTTCCTGAATGATTTCCAAAAGAGTATAATTAGTATATATAAAATCATACTCACACTCTACTACACATTCTTTAGAAGCTGCCTTTAAGAAGCTTATTAGGTTTTGTATGGTTGGGTACTTTATGCAGCCACAGTGGCATACATAAGAACATTCCTACAGCTCTACGGGAAGTAGAAAGGGACAATGAAAAGCAATTAAGGAAAGCTTGTGGTGGGTTGTGTATTCTTGCAAAATATTATATATTTCCATGTTTTGATACTACTCTAATTATGATTTCCATATTTTTCACCTTTGTTTGAGCTTAGATTTTTTTTTTAATGTACATTTTGAATGACGTGTCTCGTGTTCGCCCTTGATGCATACCGAGAGTAAATTTCGCAGAGACTCTCTCGTGGTAACTGTCACGATAAAATCAATCAAGATTTCACACGTGATCGTAACGATAGGCCGGGTGAATACTTAATCAAAAATAGGTCGCATCTTCAAGTTCTTCTCAAAGATGTGTACATGTCGCCTTGCAAGATTTGAATAACACGAAGCAGACGAAAATTCAAATTTCGAAAACAAGATTGAAAATGTAATATTCAGAATAAACTTGTATTTGGTTTATAAATAGTCTGTATAAAAATACGAAAACTGTACATTTTAAGGTGAGGATCGATTTTTTAAAAATCGTTATATGGACGCGTTCTGACTTGATGGATAATTTATCGAACTCTTTAGGCGGGCAATAGAAATGGGTTTCGATTTGACTCCGTACAGTAAGTGGCTGCTGTTGCTGCCGATATGCAACAAACTCATTTCAGGTGTTAAAACAGCAATGGAATCAACACTTCCGATGCTGTTATTTCCACTAGAATTGCTGCTTCTATCGCTGCAAGATGACAAAGAAGTTTTCCTAGTATTGGAAAGACTTTTCTGGACTTTGTTGTTGTTGTTGTTCGCGGCGTGACGAGTTTTAGTCACCAAGGCGCCGAGGATTTTCGAAAAGGCCGAGAATCTTATCATTCTCGGATAGGGCAGGATGTGCGAACTGGATATCAATTGGCGGATCAACTTTTGAAAAACAATTTTCACTCCGCACTGATTTTGAGTAGGATAGTCTTTGTAGAATGATTCAGCAGCCGAAAACTCATCAAATGGACAACCAAATTCGTCAGCAACAGCTTGGCCTTCTACACGTGTTACCTGTAACCGAGTTCAAATTGTTAGTTTTATTTGAGAAATATTATGTTGAAGGGGTTGGTTGTTACCTGTCGTCTGTGTTGTAAATCCAACTGATTGGCCACTAAATATTTTGGCGAATTGAACGGCAATCGGGAAAGGATTTGACGTGCTCTATCGAAAGATTTGGAGTTTGTTAGCGAATAGACGACAAGGAAGGCGTTGCATTTTTCGGTGTCCAGTGACAATAGCATTTCGTCTTCCTCTTGCACCTTTTGTTTAAATAGTGATTCGTAAACATTATATCCGATAATCCATGAAAATGTATAATATATAAACCACTTACATCGTTGTCATGGGGTCGAGAAATATCAAGAATATCGACATTTGTTTTAAGCGATCCGCCCATGTAGGGGAAAGAATGATGATAAGTCATGTCCGTGCCGGAATAATAATCACCGATAAAACGACTTGTCAGGTATTGCACTGTCAGAGCTACAGACAGAATTTTGCCATTTAGATCAATCGTTTTTTAAAATAGAAAATAGACAAATAAACGAACCTGTTTTCCCAACGGCTGAAGACCCAAGGACAGTAATGCACAGTCGGCCACTGGTGGTTCTTATTGACGATTTGACGTTGCCTAAAGATTCCTTCATTTTTTTGATGAAAATACGAAATTGAACGAAAAGCGTGAACTAATCTTGAGTGAATGCTGCGACGTTTGATCCTGAAATCTCTTCGTGCCCTCCTTTTTATAGCGGCCGACAATATACGGACATGCGCAGTGGGACGCACAATCGCGAATCACCTGAAAGTGTTGCAATTTGAAATACTAGCTTTATAGAAAACGATGTTTTGCGATTGGGAAACTAGTACAAACCACAAAAAGAATAGACGTTTTGGCCTACATAACGTCTACTTGTATCAGTAACAACTCCTGTTATAAAAATGCATTCAATTAAGAAATGTTTACACATGACAAGCCATCTTTTTTTCCGTATAAGCAACTAAGAATCGGGATGGAAACATTAGACAACTGGCGATTTTCCCATACCCAAGGTCATCACTTGTTACCAATAAATGGATAAACGCAGACTAGTGGGAACGAATAACGAAGCATAGCCCTGCAAAAGTTATGCTAATTGCAAACGGATATGTTGGCAAACTTGTGATGCTGATCACGTATAACAAGTTGGACACGAATGAACTGATCATCAAGGACGAATAATATTGAGTTTACATGAACTTGGGTTCAAATGAATGTCAATTCACCTTGCCCTTTGGTGAACGTAAAAAAAAAACCAAACTTCGATAATTGGTCAAGGTGAGCTGGTATGCATAAGAGAAGTGCAACCTATTTCTGGGGCGTACAGCGTCGCACAAACATTAACAAGATTTCGCCAAACGTAAGAAAGCATCGAATACAGACTAAACGTTGAAGTGAGATGTCCTACATTTTTCAAAAAAATCATATACATTGTCACACTTATTAGCCTAAATAAAATGTAATGCAGGCAAATAGGTCAGCCCAAAACTTCGTTCGTTCCTTATGCGTTTTGTACATGGATGCATACGGCACGTTTAGTAATAATACCTTTTTAAACTTATTCCGTTAAACATTTCGAAAGAAACTAACGTGTCCCCTATGTCACACACACGTGGCATATATAAAAGCAGTATCCACATGAAAAAGATAATGATGAGCCATTAAATGGCCGTGAAAGAGAGAGGGAGAGATCAAAGCTCTCCACAAGTCCATCACAATGTCAATGGTCAATTGGAAGGCTAGATTACACTTAACAAGACTCCCCTGCAAGTCCAACTCTTTTCAGCCATTGAAAAGATGCATATGAAATTGATGTGATGAAAAAGAGAAAAAAAATTATAAAAAAAAATAGTGGACTGCATGATCTTTCTCTCCAATTATAATAGCCTCCCATTATATATATTTGATACTTACTGCCCGTGGAGGAGATGAGCACGCCGACCTGGGAGAAAGAAATCAACGGCACGTGCCTATTTATTTATTTTATTTTATTTTTTATATAGTTTACCACCAAAAGAATCCATTCAATCCACGTGTAGGCATTCGTTTTCAAAAAACTGTTGGACGGTAGAGTTGTTTCTTATGCCCTGGAGTGTGTTACGTTCAATTTAAAACAGGCAAACAAAATGGAGGTTCAAAACTTTTTTTTATCATAATGAAAACCGTCAAAACGATTAAAACGAGAAAAGAGTTTCGGTACCTGTCGGGTCAAATTCAGAGACCAAATTGAACAAAAGAAAAGCCAAGGACAACCTTGCCTCCTTAGCAGAGTCTATGACAACAATGGCTGCTGCCGTCGACACACGAATCGCACACGAGAAAATTTCACTCTTTTGACCGAGACCTGAATCGATACCATGAGGCGGTTGAATACTCAGATCTGTACCATACGGATTCAATGTTAAACAACAACAGCTACTGTTCGTAAGCATAATCGACCACCCCATAACTGAAAAACACTTGAAAATGACTAAACGTAACAGATAACAAGAAGATGCCCTTTGTCTCTACATAATGCCAGTTAGGGTAACAAAATGACCCCAGAGAAAATGTGTGATTATTGCCGTACGGATTAATAGAGGCTCTAATTAAAAATTTTTTTTGGAAGGAAAAAGAGAAAAGTGCAAAAAATAGGAAGTATGGAGCACGAGGCATGTTGCAGCCATGCCACGTGCAGGTTGGTGCGGCCTAATAGTCCGTCACCAGGCAGCATCCGCATCATCGCTGTAGCCAACGTTTTACGTAACGCAAAAGACAATTGTCGAAAAACCCAAACATCAGCCAAGATTTTCGTATGATGCCTTCCCGAAAAATGTCGTTATATCCATTTCCTCAATAGGACAAAACCTTATCGATTTCCTGATTTCTGTTTGGATTGGCAGTGCCAATCATTGCTTTGATTGCAGCGTTGCTAAAACGTCATTTATATCTACTGCGTCTCTTGAAGAGCTAGACTAACCCAGCCTCTATTATTTGGCTTCATTGTTTAATGTGGTAGATTGACACAAACCTCTGGTACTATTACAAAAAAGAAAAACCAACTATTTATATGGAGCATTGCACTTATGGTGGGCATTGAAGGCGTTCCGTTTTTAATTGGAAATAATGCTGAGGCTCTATAGCAGCGTCCGTCTACATCATTACTACTGACGCTGACATAGACGCCTAGTGCGCAGTACTACCACCGATTGTTGTGCAATAACTCGGTGAAAATTGATCGTCTGGCTGCTCAGTGTTGATATCGAATTTGCCACGCAATTCTATTCTTGCGGGAAAATGTAGAACTAAAAAAACTAATGTTTTTTTTTACGTCCAATCTTCGTTCAACAAGGGGACTTTGCTAAACGCATTACACAATGGAAAATGTGGTTCACGTAAAGAAATAAAATTACAATCGCCAATGCAATATGCAAATCGGCATGGTTTTCTCATTCTTTGAACAACAACAACAAAAGAGATTGTCTAGCAAATCGCTGGGACCTATTTAGCATCACCTTGGATTCTTAGCAGCTGGAAGAAACACGCGGATCAGCACGCGTTCCATGCTTTCCTTGGGCCTATCCTGATATACTGTATAATCAAGCATATTTAGCCAGCCCGTTGCCCCGAGATATTCAAACAACTGATGTGGCCCAAGGTATGGATTTCCTGCATTGGTCTCAATCGTTAACATTAGGATGTTGACGTATTTCAAGAGCCGTCAACACA
Organism: Daphnia magna; assembly: GCF_020631705.1. Taxonomy (NCBI): domain Eukaryota; kingdom Metazoa; phylum Arthropoda; class Branchiopoda; order Diplostraca; family Daphniidae; genus Daphnia; species Daphnia magna. The sequence continues at coordinate 62,749 of NC_059185.1, forward strand.
ACACTAAAAGTGTCTTTTCTTCTCCAGAAGGAATTAACCACGTATTATGTTTTATTTTTAAATTGTATAACACGACGAGAATACTTTTAATCACAATGCCCTATTGGTTTGGTCGCTCATTTCCATGTGGTGCTCGCTGTCCCCTAATCTAATTACCTATTAATAGATTATTTGCTTGACGTTCATTGAACTAGTCACATAGCTCCTAATCAATTTCATATCGTCACGTGGATGCCAACGTGAAACCCATTCTGTGGAGGGAAGGCTCCCTCAACTCTATTCAGGCATAACTGCTAGGTGGGTAGTAGGTGAGGCAAGTATCTACGAATTTTTTCTTTCCAGAAAAGAAAGCCGCAAAAGTCATGCGTACCAATCGGCAATAAATGTGCAACAACTACCCCCGCATCGTAAAGCGAAGTAAAAAAACAGGATCACATGGGTGAGCTACCCTGTGGATCGATAAAATCCAGACGAATCACACAGACGAAGATAATGAGAAACGTCTCCAAGTTGTCAAAGAACAACACTAACATCCCCGTTGCAAACGAGGCCTACAATGAACTGTGGGTAATTAAAAAAATAAAGGGAGAGACTGTATCCTATTTGGATCGCATTGTCTGTTTTAATTGATGAGAAGAATAACACTGTTGACATTTGTTTAAAAAAAAGGACATACGTGAATTGATGATACAGTATTTAGAATTGTTGCATTCAATTGTTGGCAGCAGATGTTGCAACTTTTTGTTGAATCATCTTACCCCATCCTCCTCTGCCACCATCAAAATCTGTTCGGTACTCATCCCTAACCTAGAGGAAGGGAAATATGTATGAACATTGTAAGTTTATTGAAAAAACAATGCTAGCACTGACCTGTCCTCCAGTTTTGCCTCTACCATACTGCCTTCCTTCAATAAATCCTGCATCCCAGTCAGTTCGCACAATTCTGTCATCCAGTCTAGTCCCATTCACAAATCGAATGGCATTTTCAGCATCATTTCTGAGGTAAAATCTAAAAGTTTGAATTTAACAAAAATTTGTTATGTTGATATTGGATTTCTCTTTGAAGTGATATAAATATGAAATGCTCACTCTACAAAACAGAAGCCACATGGAGTTCTTGTGAACTTATCAAGTCCCATGATTATCCTCTTGATATCACCACATTTTCCAAACAATTCATGAATCTGAAACAATAACAAAAGAAAGTTAAGCTACAAATTTCAAAAGGCAGTTTTCAACCTCAGAAATACCTGTTCTTCAGTGGTATAAAATGATAAGTTTCCAACATACAAAGTGCATGACTGACCCAACAGACGCTCTTGCTCTACACGTGAACCCTAAAAAAATACAAATTATTTGCTTTTTTAAATCAAATTAAGAGTAAAGGAGGTACTTTTTTCAATTTTAAAGGGTATTTGTGAACAGCAAGTGCTAGGCGAGTTTTGAATCAATAATGGATGTAATTTTTCTTTCATCTAATCATTCTTACTTTGAAATGTTGGTCTCTGTAAGTGCTTGCCACCGCCATTATCAGAAATTCAATTCGAGAGGTCAATTCCACCGTCGTCCCACTCTCCACAGAAAGATGTTTTTTTTCCCCAATCAAGTGGTTAAAGTTAATCTTGCTAAATTATCAAAGGTAAATGCATGTGTTGAAAAGACTCAATGTTCCGTTTACACAACAAATGACGCGAGATGAGCGTAAGTTTTGAAAAATGCAACAGATGCCCAATAGGTTACACTACTCAAACCGGCATTTGAATTTTGAGGATTTTGACAAACCAGCAATATTATTTGTTCAATAATATGCAGTTTATTAAACTTAAAAAAATTACAAACAAAAACTAAGTCTGGTGTAATTACATAAGGAAATCTTTTTATTTTCAAAGGAGTTGCATAAAGGTGTTATTAAAATTATTCATCTCCACGTTAGATGGCTCTTCTTCGAGATTTTTCCTGAATTTGCGGGTAAACATGTTGATTGACGTCTGCTTGTCCCATGCGTTCTCGAGTTATAACTGCGTCTCATTTTCCATAGATTGTTACATATTAACTTGTTAAACTGTTTTCAAAGTAATGGAACCTCCGCGGCAGCCAAGAGACATGCAAGGGCTTTTGAGGTTTGCTATTGAAGGCACGGCTTCTGAAGATCGAACAACGGTGACATCCATGACTGAAGAAAGAAGGCGCTGGTTGGAAGAAGCTCTGAGAGGGCTATCGGTGGATGTGGTAGCTGAAATCTCCAAATCATTAAATATTCTCAATCCAGATCGAGTCGAGAGTCCAGAAGAAGATCCAGGAGAAATGGAAGAAGCACTGGAGATGATTACTGATTTTGTTGATTCAATGGACACAGCCAATGGTACAGTTAATATTGTTTGGATATTTATAAAAATTTGACAATTATTTAAATTTTAGATTTTCACAAGATTGGAGGATTCTTTATCCTCATTCCCTGCTTAAACTCTCCACATGATGGAGTTCGTTGGAGATGCTGCCAGTTGATTGGCACCATAACACAGAACAACCCATACTGCCAGCAGCAAGTGCTTAAAGAAGACCTGCTATCCATTTTGCTTAAAATGCTGGAGAATGATGATTGCGAAGAAGCACGAGTCAAGGCCTTGTATGCCATTTCATGTAACTAGTTTGATTTCTTAGTCCACAGGCAAACTTCAATTAACATAGGCAACATTGATGGTTAGGTTTGACAAGAGAATGTGCAGAAGCTCAGGATGCATTTGTCAACTGTGATGGATTTTCATCTCTATTGAGGGCCCTACAGTCATCAGTTGGAAAATTGAAAATTAAGGCATCATTTATGCTAACTTGTTTATGTAATGAAGATCCATCATTCAAAGGTATTCATACCACAAAATTGTTCATGTTTAGAAACTCTTCAAGAGACCCTTTTCCCAAAATTAGACACCTTGTGCAACATGGGATTTGTGGAACAGTTTGTGGCTCTCTTGCAAAGAGATCACGATTCTACTCACGAACATCTTCTGGCCGCTTTATTAGCTCTAACGCAAGGTCACCCGCCATCGATAGAAGAGTGTCGCAGGTCAGAATTTCTATTACGCGAACTTCTGGACAATCGTATTGAGTTGATCAAAGATCGGGATGAATGTTTGGTAATTTATTTTTGCATTTATTTCGGTTGTGTGTATTGTTTTTGTAACTTCTTTAATCGTGCATTTTACAGGAAGAAGCTGAATATTGCCGCACGCTATTATCGGTAATCTTCAAGGAGGATATAGTTGAAGACAGATGAATTTTTCAGGTCAGGTGGTTATAGAGAGAGAATTTGAGAGGCTGGTAATATGGAGGCGCAATACATCCAACGTCCTTTTTTTTTACATCATTTTTTTGTTCTGGTTTTGGAAGGAGGGAAATGTCATTATGCGTCTATTGCAATGAAGTGATCTCGCGTGGCTATGGTCCTCAAGTTTCTCCCGCGATTACTAGCTATGACTGATATCCATGTATAACAATCTTTAAGTAAAAGTTCTATTTCTCCCTCACGCAGCCAGATACACATCTGGATAGTGAGACAGAAGCTTAAGTTCAAGTGAAGATTGATAATAGGTCCATAAAAAAAAAAAAAAAAATAGAAAACACAGTTAATTGGGATTTAGAGCTCTTGGACGTTGACGTAGCCAATTGTTTGCTGTTGGTTGCTAGCAGGGTCCTCGCTTGAAAAATCATCGGCAAGGCTGCCAATCCTCTCGGCATTGCGACGATTATACGGTTCGTTCATGTCTACATATTTGATCCTGACAGCGGCCTCCACCCAATCGCCTAGCATTTGCTCTAGTTGGCCGAATGTGGGTCTTACGTTGGGATCGGCCTTCCAGCACCGTGAAATGATTTGCGCCACGGTGTTTGGACTCTGTCGCGGTATTTCCATGCGACCTCCATTTTCCAAATGCTGAATTAATGATCCGATGTCTTCCATGTCTAAAAGAAGACACTTTAGTTTCTCAAAGTTTTTGGTCCAAAATGGAATAGGAAAAACCTGGATAAGGAACTTTTCCTAAGGAAAACATCTCCCACATGGTGACTCCAAATGCCCAAACGTCCGAATGGCTAGAAAAGATGCGATCCACCAGGGATTCAAGTGCCATCCATTTGACTGGCAGCATCGCCTTTATATGCATAGAAAATATTTTTATTTTTAAAATGAGAAGTAGGATAATGGATGAAAATAAAAATTCAGTTACATCTCCCTTCTTTTTATAATTGCTGTCCTGATAAATTTTCCGGGATAGTCCAAAATCAGCTATTTTGACAACACCATCGATTGCCAGTAAGATATTTCGGGCTGCCAAGTCTCCATGAACCACCTGTGGTCAATCAATAAACATTACGACACTTTTGTGTCTTTTAAATATTTGAAAAAAAACTTTCATTTCTTCCGGAAAGATAGTCCATTCCTCGAGCTATCTGGAACGACCAGCAGATCAAGTCACGAGTCGAAAACGGCTGATTGTTTACAGTATCAACCTCTTCCTCTTGCTCGACTGGAGGCGACCGATTAAACGACACAGACCCTAATAATTATTATTTAAAAAATAATAATAATAATTTCTGTAATTCCACGACCAAGACGATATTTGGTTAGATGTTACCACGATTGTTTAAAAGCATCACGAGATAGTCGGTGTGGTTTTCGCGGCGACTCTTTTTACGTTCCGGCTTTACTGGAATAGGAACAAATGCCGGGGCAGAAGAAGGAGCACCCATGTAGAGATAGTCAGCGCCACCACAATCGCTCCTGTTGTTCAAAAAGAAGTTTAACTCCGATAAAGGAATTATCATTTTTAATTTAAAAAATGCCTGAACTGATTCTGCTGAGGCACGTCGATTGGTAAAAGGTCACCGTTCATGTCGACTTGATCGACATAACAGTGTCGATTAGCCAGCAGATGATTGAGAAGGTTGCCGAAACGACAATACTCGACGATAACGAGGAAATCGCCTTTTTCAAACGAATAACAAATTGGGTAAAGTAGATCACATTTTAGATTAAATTAAAGAAAAAAGGGTACAAACCAGTGGAAACGTCGGTGCAAGCTCCCAGTAAATTGACAATATTTAGATGGGAGCCAAGATGAATAAGAATTTTGAGTTCAGACACGAGACTGGCCAGCGCGCCTAAATCAGCGTAGGATCGTACCATTTTGACGGCCACAGTTTCAGTCTTCGATTCTTCACCAGGAACTATTCCTTTGGCTTCGGCTTGTAAGACTCTTCCGAAGCAACCAGCACCTAATTGCTTGCCTAGAACTCAAACAAATCAATAATTTATTCGCATCAACAGCTACGTCAAGCTGTACCAATTTTGAGGCAATCGCGGGGAAATTCCCATCTTTTGTCATAGGGCAACAATTCAGATTGGCCGTCTAAAGGCAATTTATGGTTGATCCTTTGAGGATTGCCAGCTAACAAAGGTTCCAGCATTTTGGCAATATCGGTTGCATTCCTGGCCTTCTGATAATTTTCAGCGGGGTCAAACATTCCGTAATTAATGAATAAAGAATATATATTTTATTAATTTTAGCGATTGTCTGGTACCGTCAAACGGACGTAAAAAATCCGGGCCGCCAATAAGAGGACGGCAGCAATCACGATGAGAACTACAGTGATGGTAATTGTTGCTATATAGTAGTCGTCGCCTAAGGCCACTTCAAGACGAAAAGTTTTATTGTCGCTTCCTAGACGATTTTCGAAAAGGCAAGTATATTCGCCCTCGCTAGCCGCTTCCACATCCACCAGGTGGAGGTATGAATGCAATGTCCCATTTATTGTCGTTTCGTTGATTATCAAATCCTTGATTAGCCGATCTTTGTTGACGATGACACCATCCTTTGGCAGAAAGCAATAAGGTTTATAAAAACTGTGTAATAGAATTGATTTTTTACTCTTGCTTCATTACTTTTAACCATGACACTGTAGGTGTAGGCACGCCTTCCAACAAGTGGCATTCGAATTGTGTGTTCTCTCTCTCTTGGGTTTTGACCGTAATATATTTCTTCTTCTTCCAACCGAGTTGTTTTTCTAATCGTGGAACCATGGCGTCTCGTACCTCCATGGAATAGTATCGAACAGCTACGCTGTGCCTCAGATTGTCCCGATAGCGACATTCGTACAAGCCTGTTGCCGATTTGCTGATATTTCTCCATCTCACTTCGGTCATGTATAAATCCTGCGGTTTTCTTGTCTCCTTATTGGGCGTCTGTGTAACGCGAGAGATTCCTTGAGAAAATAGAAACATTAATAATTAAACGGCGATAGAAGAAGCCACAAAATCTGTACCGGCTGGATTTTGAAGCGACCCAGCTTCAATTGTTACGCTCGGACCCGAAGGAGGATGCCAAGTGATCACGGAATGGCCGTAATAGGTCTCACATTTTATTGTGGCATCGTCACCCTCAGTTATCGCTCCCAAATCGCTAACTGTCAGCCTGATATCTGGGACATAAAGGCATACATTATGACACTATTAATGATTATAACGTTTTAACGTGGCTGACCTGCTACTGTTACATCAATGAAAAGATGATTTGTCTGACCAAACCTGGTACCCTTACACAGGTATTTTCTCCCAGCATTGGCTCTGGTTGCATTCATTTTTGTTCGAAAACCTTGGAATTTGCTGTACAGCCAATCCCCACTTCTTCCCCTGTCGTCAGCCATGGGGTAAAGTGTCTAAAATGAAATAAAATGGGTAAAATTACAACAGCAATGAAAAAAACAATTGTTCTTTACTGAGTGAGAAGAGGACATACAATGTTTTCGATACCACGACTTGTTTTCCCTTCTATTTGCAGCGAGACGACCACGTCGGGATGTGTGGGACGGCATGGAAGCACCGCCTTTTGTGTATCGTTGAACACGTAGGATCGTTCGGTCGGCAGAAATAAATGGTCTCCATCTGAATGTTTGCAGAAAGAAATGACAAGTGTCGACTTTTATGAGATTATTAGAAAGTTGCCCATTTTAACAGGGGTAAACAAGTGTTAGCAGACCAAGAGTTTTTTCAAAAAAGCACGTGACGCAAGACCCATCTAACGTGCATTTATATAATAATACGGAGTTAAACAGCATGAAAATGGAAATTAGTAAAATACCAGAAACGAAGATGTATTGGCTGGCCACCAAGTGCAAAGCATCACTTCGATGACAAGTATAATTTCCCGTATCGAGAAATCGGATGTCTGACGCCTTGAGAATAGCCGATCGAAGATTTCCAACTGTTTCCCAAGTAATGGAATAGTTTAAATGTTTTGTTGGTTTGCTGGGCACCGACCACGTGAGGTTGTAATTCCGTGACTCGTCGATCGCGATTTGACATTTTAGTTGAAATGAGCTCCCAGATGGAAAAATTAGGTATTCGACTGCATTCTTAATACGGGGAACTAGATTATTGTGAGGCCGGTCATCGTCTTCTTCATCAGACGTTACGAAAATGCGAAAATAGCGAGTAGTCGTTTTCCCGTCTAGAATGGCATCGCACCAATACACTCCTGTGGTTTGATTGGCGTTCACTTGAGAAATGATCAGGCCACGGTATTTGTCCCAAAACCAATTGCCATTACCGTTTATGACCGAATATTCAGACGAGAAAATCTTTTACAAAGGGGCAAGTATAGTCGGTTACTCACTAAAGATTAGAACAAAATCCAACTCTTACCTCAATCCAGTGATTTCTAATTTTCTTAGACAAGTAGAGTTTTACTTCAGGATGCGTCGGCTTGAATGGTATAAATTGATCGACTGCTTTATTTTCCTCAAGGACGTAAACATCCAACGTTGGAAGCAGCAAATCATTGTCATCGATTACATCGGCTGGTTCGCTGCTAGACGATTCTAAGCCTTTTAAATGGAAATGATTAAAGAAGTCCTTGCAGGTAATGACAAATTAAATTCGACACAAGTCGTACTGGCAACGTGTAGGGGATGAACAAAGATGTAAGTTTCATTAAATTTGGCGTTGGAATTGTTGAGCCGGCAACCATAATATCCCGTATCAAGATAACTAGCATTTCGGATAATCATGGTGGATGTAATTTCTTGACGAATCGGGTCTGAATGGTACGTCATTGTGAGCCGGTCCTTTAAATTACTCAACTAAAACACATTTTTTTTTTATTCAGTAATGTTCAATAAACTATTTAGTTAGCATAAACGTTTCCTTTATTACTTTGCGTAGATAAAGAGAAGCTTCATTATGTCTTTGTGTCGTCGTTTCAGATGCTGTACTACTACCGCTGCTGGGTAAAGTGCAAGTGATGTTCAATCCCCTGCCCATAGGAACGGTGCAAGTCCTGCTGAAATGTTGACCCGTTTGTACCAACAACTGGGACGTCTGTTGACTGGATGATGACGGGAGCAACGAAGCCGACATTATCGGTCCACTTGTCACCGAAGCTTTTGTATTTTTATTTTTATTTTTTCACAACGTGCAGTCGGGCGGTGATAAAAAGAAAACAGATTAGCAGTCGAATATATTGACACTGGAAAGTTGTGTGCCTTGTCGAGTGATAATCCCAATAGCAGCTCACCCGAAATGTTTAGACAAAGTATTAAACACCTACCGTGACAGGAGAATGACGTCAATAATTCTATCAAGATAACACGTACAACTAGATTGGTCAAAAACGTTGATCGTTGAGACATAGTTGACCATGTACTACGTCTAAAGACGTTTGGCTAAGTAGGTAATCGGGGTGATGGGGAACAATAAGACTCTGCTGTGTAAACCGAATATATCCAAACCTGTCTAGCAAATGATGCAATTGAACTCAATGATTTTTCGTTTTAGCCATGCACCTAGCTGGGAGGCATAACGGAAATGTTGGGATTATCAGAGAATAACTTGAAAGGAAACTGCGGCTTGATGAATTTTTCGGATAACGAATTGCACCAAACCACAACGTACTGGCAAATGGGAACCTTTTCATAAAAACAAACAACCGATGCAGTTTTTTTGTTTTAGTGGACATGTATTATTCGTAGTTGAATTCGCAGCATGCAGAAAGAACAAATGTATAACATTATGACTGATTAAAATATGGAATCACTGAATTTCATGTCAAAAACCAATGAAACATCCACGTTGCTCTACACATATACAAAAATTTACATTTTAAATATTTCGGCTCCGAACAGCAGTGTAAGTAGCTGACTTTTGGTGGCCACTGATGAGTTTATCTTCGCGTTTGAAATTGCGGCGCAGAATCATGGCAGCTACCATGGCCATTATCTGTGCATTGTACAAATAAAATGCAAAAAGTCGGCACGTCATAACAAGAATGAGAAAATTCATTGGCAATATCAGACCTGTAGGACAATCAGCAAAAGGGCAATTCCAGACATCCACGCGACAAGAGGTTCCATAAAATCAGAGAAAATGATTCCGCACCCGTAGACGTACATGTTGCCGGTGACTGGATTACGACATTCGTACGGGATTTCCATATTGTAATTGGCATAATCCTGCCATCCACTTCCACCACAACAACCCAACTGCATGAAAATGATTAAAGGGTTTTTACTTTTGTTCTACTGGATTCATCGATTTACGACAATGTAGTACCTCTTCTTGCATAATTCGAACGATACGAGCTGACCGGGGATCAGTATCGGATTCAAACACCAAGTAAGTGAAGCGATCCGTTAGCCATGGAGTAATGTCGGAGAAGGTGATGCCATGATTGAGCGAATAGGCAACTCCACCGAGACCAATCAATGCCGTTGCTCCAGTGGCCATGGTGAACTAGTTGGAAAAAAAGAATTCATTAGTCTTTCTTGTAAAAATGAATGCAGCAAAGAGGATAAAGTTCAATCCTTTTCGATAATCACTAGCACGTTGCCTGTGGATGTGAATATCGTAACGAGAGTAACTTTGAACTCGACACAGCGAAGGCTTAACGTCATTATCTCTCTGGAATGACATCAACAATATTTCATTCAAACTAGTTCAAACAGTATACACAAGTGATGGCAGCAAGTATTACATGTCGATTTTAGTCTGTTGATTATTTACAAAGGAAAGATAGAACAAGCCATTTGGAATAGTTTGTCGGCGATTTACACAGTGAGACCTACCGCAGTGAGAAGAAAAGGGTTTTCGTAAACGGTGGCCCAACATCCTAATGCAGAGATGACGATGGTGAAAGAACAGGAGGCCATCAGAATGTAAGGGCCCGTCCACATTAGATACGCTTCCAATTCGTAAATGTAATGTTTGATGGTCCAATCGGCTCGGATGTAAATGGCCATGGTCATCACCACAATAGCCAGCACCTAATGGAATTTTCAATTCACGTCTAGTTAAATGAAACAAAAAAAGAGAGTAAATACCAGAGAGACGACATTGAAGAAGTATAAAAAGTATTTGAATCTAGTTGTCCATTTGTTCCTTTCGTCCACTTCATTGCTCCTGTAAGGCATGCCGGTCGGGACAGCAGATGTGGTATCAGACACAATGCGACCCGTTTTCTTTGAATGACAATCGATGAACAAACGAAGACATGCATCTCGCTCTTTTTCTTGTACTTTTTCTACTTACACCTCCCCTCTGCGTCATTTGAGTGTCTTGCCTGCACATCGATAGGAGGAGAAGGAGGGTCCCAATCCTATATGGTACCATAAATATCTGATATGATACAATGGTCTCTGCACAAGGACCATTGCACGATCGTAAAATAAAAGACATAAGCCAGCTTACAATAGGACAACCAATACCGTCCAATAACTTGGTGATGGGAGAAAATAACGTGAAGTGGGTGTGACGTTCACGTGGTCTTCGTATACCACAGCACAGGCAATATCTCACCGAGGTTTAACAAAAAAACATGCCTGATAAATAAAAGTCCACCTTGGATTTCGAGTTTTTATGCAACAGCCATGCATTAGCTGGGAGAATCAAGTGCTCTACAACAACAGGATCTGGTGTAAAAATCCTATATCTGACGGTAGGTTGGCAAGAATAAGCCATAAGCAGAGGTGTTAAAAAATCTGACATTAAGGCTTTTCTTATCATTTTGAAAAGTTTAGTCTGCAAGACTTACCTGATGCAACACAAATTTACGAATTTTCAACCTTCTAGAGCAATTAACTGCAGTTCTTCTGCTTACTACCAAAGCAGGGATAGAAATGTTTGAAAATTTATTACTTTATTCGTTACAAAAGTTCGCGACTAAATTCGAACGAACCAACAAAGGAGATTACAATTCCAATTTAGGGGACCAAACTAATTTTTCCGTTCTAGAAAATTAGTACACGGTAACACCCCATGAAACAGAAGAAAATCAAGCAGCTTAAAATAGCCACCAAATAGTTTTGATAAGCTAATGATTGAGATGCTGAATTCGATAAGTTGGCCACTGAGCCTTGCATTTTAGGTAAATCGGACATCTTTTGGTCCGATGATGGGCAAGCGGCGTGACATTCCTCTTCCGTGTCAAAGAGATTCTTAGTGCCGTGACATCCACCATAAATGTAGGGAACGCAGGCGTCTTCCGTCGCGTTAAAAGTCCATTTCTTGATGTATCCTTTGCACTTCTTTTCCCCCGGCAAGGTGCCAGGCAACAAACAAAAGTCTGGTCGATCAGCTGTTGGCAGACCGTAATCAACTAGAAGCATTATCAAATCAGTAACAGGTCAGTAATATAATGATTTACCTCGAACGTTTAATTGTTCGGCGCCAACCAAATAAATGGCTGCTGATAAGACGATCTGTTGCGAATTAAAATTTTTTGCTTTTTAGGCGATCAGTGAATGACGAGAACAATAAACTTACAAAGACGTTGATCAACGTCAGGTTCGACATGATTTCCTGTAGGTAATGACAACTGAGATTACTAAGCGACGCGAAATATTCAACTATTTGTCTCGACTTGTGCCAACAGAATGGATTCTTTGTCACATTTCCTGCGCTGTAACTCAGTCAACGTTTCCGTCTGTTGCTGTATTGCTATGGCGTGTTCTCTGAAAACAAAAAATGGAAAAAGAATTATCCAGGCCAGCTTTTAGATGTGTAATTTACTGCACACACATTTGTGTGTCATCTGTGTGCCATCTGTGTGTTATCCCCACTTAAAACACACAAGTGCGGCTTCGTTGGCAGCGCCAGACACCACTCTGTGATGACGCATACAAATGAATTTGTTCATTTCTCTTTTCGTCGCATGCAACATTTTAAAAGATGAACACAAAACATTTCTTAATCAAACCTGGAATGGAATTCAATCACCGTCAAGCGTGAACCTCAAATAAAAAGGACATAATCTTGCAACGAAAATCGGGATATCAGGGAGGGCTCAGAGATTCGAAATAGAAGACACGAAATATAATAAAAAAAAGTTGCAGGATTATTTAAAAATTAACTGGGATTTTAAATGATTTACTGGGGGTTGGCTGTAACCGTCTTGCAGAGATAATTCTGTTTTATGCCCCAGTGCGTCCATTCCTATTGTAAATTAAATGCGGCATGCAATCGGGTTTTTACCAAAGTTAAGACGTAGCTCGAAATGACGCGGAGAAGCAAAATGCGAAAAAAGGAGAGTTGCATGAAGAGTAGGAAAAATACTAAAACTTTGTTTTCTGAAAACGTTTGAGCGATTCCAGCACAAAAATTTGGCTGTTAAAAATTTTTATTCCCCATAAGGCTAGGACTCCATTGTTATCGTACCTGACATCATCTACTGAAATAACGTTGTAGCAATTGTTGCATTTAAAGCCAGAGACCACGGGACAAGACACCTGTGGACCCTGAGATTCTGGGGAGAACGAAACAGGAAAAGTGGAAATTCTGAAGTTGGTTCAATACAGCAAAAATAAAAAACAGAAAGACACAGTTAGAATAACTATGTAAAATGTACCTTAATTTGTCTTGCTCTCTTTGTCGACAGTGGTGGCGATATTTCCAACAGGCATGCCGAAAGTATCCACACTATGTAATTGAAACATTGCGATAGAAACGCAAAGGCGGTTTCGTCCTCCGTCATCTTTTCACCGACAACTTGGCAGAGTATAAAGTAGCTTAATAAAGGGTTCAGTACTTAGGTTCACTACATAACCACATACCTTTTCTACTCTTTCCTTTTATTGTAACAGGATTTTTCGTTTGTTTCCCACTCCTTTGGTATTTCATTTGTCTTTTAAGATCCAATGCATTTCCTTGCCTATCTTGGCAATTTCAAATATGATTCAGGTGTCGGGGCATGGTGATAAGTAGAACACGCGTTTGCCTTGCTGTCACACTCCAGTCTCGGAAGCTGTAAAAAAAAAAGAAAAAAAGATCCAATATCTCTACAAGATTCCAGTGCACAAGTCACAATCTATGAACATTTTACCTTTATTTCCATGTCTTTTCCGTTTTAACGAAATAGTATTTCTTCCAGTGGCTTTTGCTATGAAACTTCACAAAACAAATATTATTCGCCAAATTCATTAGGACAGTTCAATTTTAGGAAAAGAAACATACTGTGTCCACGAGGGGGAATCGCTGCGTCTGTACGACTCTTCATATGATGGCTGGTTAGTGGTTACGTGTGCTAAGCATCAAACGACGTTCAGACTATTATTAGCAAATTAATCGCCTTTACTGTTGTTTGAAGCTGATTTCTTCTTCGTATTTCGTGTCCTTCTTAATTGCATTTGTAACTTCAATGGCTTTGGCTGGTATAAGCTGACTGCTTCCACCCAGCCTCACTAATTTCTCAGGTAACCTAAAGAAAAAGACAAAAAATCACTTATTACTAGCACACGTTAACCCTGAAAACGCCTTTTCAGACTTCCAATAAATGTAAATATACACTGAAATAAACTAATCGATTTCTCTGCTATAAAGATTGTTCGTGCTTCATTTTGAACAGTTCACTAAACCTACAAGGGTGAAGTCTACCACGACAATTAGATTACATTAACAAACCATGGTATTCGTGAACGTACCGTCGCAGCATGTTTCAGGTTTAGAAATTGTGTGATCAGAAACAACACCATGAATCTTTCCATTTCTTGACTTATCGCCGGTCAAATTTTGCCTCTTACAATCCGATTTTTCCAAACCAGGTACAGGGATTGGTAACCCTAAATTCTTGGTATAAAAGCATTGTGCACTTAAAAACATGCGTTATAGCAAAAATCCAATTTAATCAATTGGTAATGAATCAGCACAAAAGGTGTTGTTCAGGCATAAAGCTGTTACAAAATAACAACTCTGTGTGAATCTTGTCTTTGACATTACTAACTCGCCTTTTCTTTAGCCTACGGGGTAGTCATTATCAAAAGGAGATTAGAACGAAATTGTTGAAACACCAATACCACAATTTAGGGGTTTTGCAAAAATGTCCCGACCTGTTACTTGCCTTAAAGCGTAATACCTTAAGGCATAAAAAAAAATTTCTAGACTTACCCAACCCTGCCCTATTTGTCCATCACCCCGTCTACTCTTCCTCTTAAAGAAAAACAAACAAAACCCCTTTACCCCGCCAATAGGTGGCTTAAAAAAATTAAATCGGTGTTCGGATTTTTGTGCAGGATACTGTACATCCTGTTGACAAATGGTGTAGAAATGCCAGGCATCCAGCCTCATGCTAACTGTCAGATACAAGTTAATTATGGTTTGACAAAAAATCTTAGCTTAATTTTACAAGCCATTTCTATCATTGCCTAATATACCACTGCTTGGCGATGCCGTGGAAAGAATTGCCAAAAGGATCTCTTGAAAATTTGACCTTGAAAGAGAACCATGAGCCATCTGTTTGTAACTTATTAAAACTGCTTACATGAAAAGTACTATTGCACAAATAGTAATCAGCTATGTTAAGTTTAAGTTTTCCTTCCATAAGCTCTTATTGCTTCCAATATCTAATTGCCAACCAATTACACGGATTTCACCATGTCCATGTTGATTTTTACTGATGACTTACATTTGACCTCTCATTTCTCATCGACTGGAAATCAGTGCTTCCGCTGCGGAGGAATGCAACTTGCTGTGACATTGCCAGATTTGGACCCAAAACCCATAGATTTTGAGAAAAAATTTATGTTGCCCAAAAAAAAGGAAAAAAAAAACAAGAGCTTGTATGGATCTTAAAACTAACAACCAATACTGCTTAATTGCTTATAGCCAAGCTAGCAGTCACTTCGGCCTTTTTTTTAAACATCAAATCACTTTGAATTGGATCTCCCTGGCCTCTAGAACCATGTGGCTACGCCGCATCATATCAAAGAGATCTTCAAACTAAAAAGAAAAGGGATTTTCTCAAAATTTAACTTTTGTAACAAATAAGCATCCATTGGGTAATGCCTGCAACATGTATTTATCCTGAAACACATTTACTCAAGAACACATTTATTGTCCTTAAATAGATGGACAGTCATTTGACTTTGCTGACAAAGACTGGTGGAACAGTCACGTTATCCACCGACGGAGGCGATTCCATCACTGTGCTCGTTGAACATTGGCAGTAAATTGACCTTTGTAGTTACCGGGTGGATGATAATTGTAAACGACGTAAGTTGTGCCTCTGCTACTCTTAGCCTTTCCGACACCCACCATCTTTGTGGCTTTCCAGACTACTTGAGTAAAGTGACCTGATGTACAATATGATAAGTTAACAATAATTTCCGAATAGGATTGCGGCAGGATTGATACTTACCAGTCGCCATAGAGAAACCAGGTGAATTAAAATTGTATTTTTTTATTTCGTTGTAAAATGCAGTCACAGGCTCTCTTCCGTTCGGTTCCTTTCCCCAGGAAGCAAAAAGATTCTCTCCATAGCCATTATTGCTGTGAACCAATGAATCTTTCTTTGCAATTGTTTCAGCGTAATTCTGCGCCACGTTGGTAAGCTTTTGTGCAACAAATATCAAGCCGATCAAAAATCATTAGGGTGTTCATAAAGGGATAATTCAACCTTACTTTAGGGCAGATAGATAGCGCAGGAGCACCGTGTTTCCGGCGGTATTCGTTATGGGCGTTCAATGATTCTAGAGCGAAAGTAGACATTGTTTATTGCACCAGAGACTACACAGCGGGACAAGAACTTGTGCGAGCTTCTGTTGAAAAATGCAATTTGCCACTGGACAACACTCACCTGCAACTCGAAATTGGTTTGAATTTATCAGACAGTTTATCTGTCTCTAAAGCATTCAATATAACTTTTGAGTCCACTTTAGATAATGAAGTGTTATCGCGTCGTCTATATAGAGGAGAGTGGGGGCAATTGAGACACAGGGCAATTGAAACAAAAATTGTTTCTCTCGCCGTATAAGAGGAATTTTCTTGAAAAAATTAGGGTCAATAGAATGAGGGGGTTTACAACTTTAGAAAAATTTACGAGTTTTTGTATTCAAAACTTTTTAAGATATCTCGAAAAAACGGTTTTTTTGTTCTCCGTCTGTTAAATTTGCGTTTTCAATTTTTTTGTTTTAACCGCTAAAACGCTACGCTTTATTAATAAAATTAGTTTCAGATGATTTGCAATTCATTTTTCTACAACTTAATGCCATTTAATTTTTCCCTGCATTTTTAAATAATTTTAAATAATTAAATGTAACGATGACCCTATTGCAGGGCAATTGAAACACTTTGTTTATATTCCCTGTCTGCGAGTGGTTGCATTCTTTTTGCAAGTATTTGACGTAATTCATTTAAACAAATGTAAATCATCGTGTTAACACAACTATAATACTTGTATTGGCTGTTTAGGATTTATTAAAAAAAGCATGTTACTTAATGGTTTTTTTTAAATTTAATTATTTAAATATTTTAAACTAAATTACGATCTACTTTAAGCATATTTTAAAAATCTGTAAATCGCATTGTACCTAATGGTAAAATTTGATCACACTAGCAATTGTGGCTGCTGAGATATCGTGATTTTCATTTTATGTGGGTATGAAGAAGCTTCCTTATGGGAAAACCCACGTTGCAATTACGTCGACACACCGTTTCAATTGCCCTGCTACCATGGCAATTGAAACACTCGAAGCGACCTCAGTTTTTTACAATTTACTTCTATTAAAATTAATCTTTTCTCATTTAAAAAAATATCCTTTAGTAGCTGAGATAATAGGCTACAATTCTATTTAATTTTTATATTAAATTTTTCAGTTTTTTTATCAAGAAATACAAAAAACCAAAAAATGTATCAATTGCCCCCACTCTCCCCTACCTGTTGATCCGAGTGAAATGTCAGTCAAGTTTTTTTTTTACTTATTTCTTACAATGTCTTTAGATCATTTTAACGACATTTTTGCTTCTTGACTTGTTAAATGATCTTACATCGAACTCATTATTCGCTCAGTGCACCTTTCCATTCGTGTATTTTAACGGTTTCTGCGTTTATTAAGACGTTTTATGACAGAGCTTTATATACTTATTGCGCTCTGCACTTCCATTTTCTTTCGACATGCTTGTATACCATTATCGCGTTATTTTCTTATTATCTTTCCTTAAAAAATGAAATAGCATCAGAATGATCAAAGGCCTTATTTAAGCGTTTTCGCCTTTTCTTTTGATATAAATATATACTGTTAATATAGCCTACGTCCTTTTTATAATGAACATATAGTGTATTTGTGTATATTAGATTTAAAAATAATGTAAATATAGTAATGCTTCACTGTTAAAAAAGTACACCACTATTTCGGGGTTAATTACCCGAAAAATTCGGCAAACGAGATCTGGGATTCTCAGCCCCGAAAAATTTGTATCGTATCGCAATACGAAATTTGTGGGGTTATTAAACAAAAATTTGTGGGGTATTATTGGTACAGAAAGAGAAAAAAGATTAGCTTGCCACGGGACTTGAACAGCGGACCTTCTGCTTTACAGTTCAATGCATTACCACTGAGCTATATTCAATGTAGCATTACTAGCAAACATCTCTTCAAATAAAATTAAAGTCGGTTAGGTGATAGAAAAATTTAGGGGGATATTTTTCAAGATATGGTAACATTCGATTTTACGTGCTGAAATTCTGTTTTTGAACATCGCCGATTCATGAAATTTGTGAAGTTGATAAATATAACTTAACTTAAATTGATGTAATTAAAAAACATTAAATCAGCAATCCAAAACAATAGTATGTGTTTTAACAGTGTAAAAGAAAGCTTGATTTTGGGTCCCATTATTTCACACAGCTCAAGAATTTGGTATGATTTTAAATATTGCTTCTCACTGCGGAAAATTTTTCTTTATTTTAAAGATTTGTCGAACTGTATTATTCTATAACAAAGCCCAGTCTTTCTTAATTGAAAAAAGACCAGATAATTTTCAAATTGCTCAGAATCTCTTAAAACTGAAGAATTTCATGTCTATCAGTTTCATCCTGCCTCTTTTCGTTCCTGTTTGTATGTAGACTACTTTTATCAGAGCTATAGAATCCCTGGTCGGTTCTCGGCTGTGTTGGCTTCCCTATCCCGGTTTTAGGGTAAACGTAAGCCGATTTTCAGGGGGTTTTAGGGCGGAGCCTGTCAGAAGTTGTGAAGTGGAAACTTTAAATAGAGCCATCTAGTGATAAGACGTTGACTTTCAATGAATGATTTCGGCGGCCATTTTCGACTTTTCGTGTATTATGTGAATTCGGCGGCCATCATCGTGTATTACGTGAATGAAGCCTAACCATAATTTCTGTAAAAATGGTTGGCAGGTGTGCTGTTCCTGGTTGTAAATCAACATATTACAAAGGAAATCAAAAAGAAAATGAGGTTACCCTGTTTGCAATTCCTAAAACTTCATTATCAAAATGGCAAGAACTAATTCCATGTAGTAATTTGACGAGCACCTCACGTATTTGCTCCCGTCATTTTGACGAAAGTGACTTTAAAACAGGGGTTGAAATTTTGAACGTGTTCCATCCTTACAAACGTAGGACTCTTAATGCTGGAGCAATTCCCAAACATTTTCTGTTAAATGGTATTAATATTATATTTCCTGTACAATCTGTAATGCACAGAAACTGAACCATTTTCATTTTAGATACATCTAGTCGACAAGCAATGCAAAATGTTGATGCTTTCAAATGGAGAAATAACCTGAATGGTATTTTTACATGTTTATTTTGTTTACTATTAAATAACGCAATTCTTTAATATATTTTGTAGTGGAAGCAAATGCTAGCAATGCATCAGTAAGGAAACGACCAAAAGTAGACAAAATACCTACTACGACAAAGAGAAAAAAATTGGACAGTACAGGTATTGATAATAGTTCTCTTTATATTTTATTTTGAAGATTAATTGCTTTAAATTTAATCTTATAGCACCCTCCATGGAAGTAAACTCTACTACTGAAGAATCAATCAACATTCCCCAGGCTGCTGAAGAAGGAATTGTTGATCCACTTCCTGATTCAATCAAAGAAAATCATGCTGTTGTCATTGAAGATACGACAGCAGTTGCACCTTCTATGGAAGCTACCTCTACTATTCAAGAAACAATCGACATTCACCAGGCTGTTGAAGAAGCCATTTTTGATCCACTTCCAGGTGTAATGAACGAAAACGTTACTGTTGTCATTGAAGATTCGACAGTTGCACCTTCTATGGAAGCAAGCTCTACTAATTTCAAGTCTAATTTTGTGACATTTCAGTCACTAGTAACTTTATCAATGATACCAAAGAATTGGATATTGTCTTTTGATCAAATCAAACAAATGATTTATTGCATGTCGATGGATCTTGATCGATGGATCTGAAGCTTCAGCAAATGTTAAAAAAAACAAAAAATTGGCAAAACTTGCGTAGGTACCTCTGTATTTATGAAACATTTTATGCAAGAAAATGATTTGTGTAAATAAATACCCATTTGTAACTACACTAGAATACAATTCAAAGTAACTAAGAATAAAACGTACCATGTCATTACATTTTTTTTTACACAAACAAACAATAAAATGTAAGAATATGAAGACACTTAGAAAGATAGGACACTTAGAAGTTTGACAGTTGGATACTTGTACCTTTTTATTATTGTTTACTTCTTGTAGAAAAGTAAGCTGTGATTGGCCAATGAGTTTTTCATAGACCCTTCCTGATTGGCTGGCTTCACGTAGTAGCTGACACACTCACTAGAGGCGCTTTTTAAAGTTTCCAAATCGGCTTACGTTTACCCTGAAACCGGGATAGGGAAGCCAACACAGCCATGAACTGACCAGGCATCTATAGCTCTGCTTTTATGAATAATATATAGGGCTGTTCGACATCTTTTTTAAGTTTTGTTGAAATCGTGAAACGCAGCAACTCATGTATTTTTTCGTCTGCTACGAGTGACTTGTGTAGTTCTGCGAAATATTTATTTTTTTAAAAAACAGTGATAGAAAAGGGGGTTAAGACCTCTTTTGAACTCAGATACTTCAATGTAAGTAACAATACTGTTTTTAATGTCGGCTTCATTACTAATTATGAAACTTATTAGATCAACAATGAGGAAGAGGATGATGATGATGACAAGGAATAAGTTCGTCTCCCCGTTG
The DNA here is from genome assembly GCF_020631705.1 of Daphnia magna. Taxonomy (NCBI): domain Eukaryota; kingdom Metazoa; phylum Arthropoda; class Branchiopoda; order Diplostraca; family Daphniidae; genus Daphnia; species Daphnia magna. The sequence continues at coordinate 83,243 of NC_059185.1, forward strand.
TTTCGTTTTTGCTGTAAAGTAATAAACGATGACCATTATATTTTTACAATTGTTACTGCATTAAACTTGACACCATTCCTTGACGCATACTTTCAGGGTTATTTTTACATTAAAAAATTGTCAGTATTAAGATTATTTGTATGGAACTTTAGTAGGCTGTGTACGAAGGGAATTATAATTTTGCATTAAGAAGATTCCAGCTTATGAAGGAGCTTGGTCTAAGCATTTGCTAGTAAGATGTCAGATCCATTCATGTGGTTGCATGTTTCGATTTGACCAATAATTCGTATCATACATGAAGGCTGGGAAGACAGTGAAAGTGAAGTAAATGCATTCTGCGTAAAGCAATCGACCTTCAATACAACTGTTTTCAAATTGAGGCAAGTAAAATATAATTAAGTGAAACTAAGCTAATTTTCTAGATCTCGAGTAATATTTTGTAAATATTTATCTAAACTCAAAATTGAAAGCCAGACAACAAGTAATGGAATGTCATGTATATTTCTCAATTTACAAAAATTTCATCACTTGAATCATAACAAAGATCTTTATCGACGATTCAAATCTAAATCTTCCATGAAGGAAGTTAAGTTCAGCCGAATCTTTTTACTGCCTTGACTTACGTATTGAAGAAGATTCATCATCTGCCTAGGAGTATATTCCTTCAACAAAGGCATAAACAACATTATTAGCTGCTAACGACGCGAATTTCTTAAATTAATGACAACGGTATTAATACTAAATTTGATTGAGTTACCGTTTGTTCTTGAATCCATTTTTCGAAAGAATTTTCAGGTAAATAATATGCCTTTATGTATGTTTCGACAATATGTGGGTCAGTAAGAGGTCTTAGACGTGTCAAGCTTTCCACTTTGACTTGAAAATGCCTGAAGTCTAACTGCATTAGTGCACGACCTTCGTTCGTGCATTTTCTTACAGCGGAAAATCTAAAGAATTTCAAATCAGATACGGTCTTACATAAAGGTGCGTAAAATAAGGCTGAATACCCGTCAAGTAGAGTATGGTAACAGGCACGAAGAATTTGATCCCATAAAATGTTGTAAATTTCAGGAGGCAGAATCTGAGGGTAACAGACACAAAGGACACTCGAGTCGTAGTCACTGAGAACCTGCAAAAGAAATAAGAATTACATCATAGATGGAATATGATTTTGATAGCTTTTTGTTTCAACAAGATATATGAAGATATCTGAGGGAGCAATTTTTGGAACAATTGGACAACAGTCTAAACCATGTTTCCACAGAGAATTAGGAATACAATATGGACAATCACTGTTAAACATTTGTAACTTTTCCAAATAACGTGTTTTGGCCTCAATACTAAGTCCACTGGCATAATTAGACAGTGACATAGTTAAACACTAACACTATAACGAACTAATATATAAAGAAAACACATCAGAACTTCAAAACAACCCCCTTTTCTATCACTGTTTTTTAAAAAAATTTATATTTCGCAGAACTACACAAGTCACTCGTAGCAGACGAAAAAATACATGAGTTGCTGCGTTTCACGATTTCAACAAATCTTAAAAAAGATGTCGAACAGCCCTATAGCCTACCTGCGTCGTTTCTTCGAAAATATCTTCTCTTTATAACAAACCCTGAAATTTCTGGGATACAGCCCAAAAATTTCGGGGTTATTTTTCTAAAATATTTGCATTGAATTTGAAAAAATGCGAATAGTAGTTAAAACCCAGAAATTTTCGAAAAAAGTCAAAATTTCGTACAACTTCACATTTTTCGAGGTTGACAACCCCAAGTAAGTGGTACCCTTTTTAACAGTGGAATAACATTCAAATCACCGTAAAGAACTGACAATATCATCGTAAAGATTGAAATCCTTCCCTTGATAGACTCAACATTAATTTTACTCTGAAGACAATGTCTTACTGAAATTCTATAAAAATGTAATTTACATCTCATACTGGAAAGGAATCATTTTCATTTCGGTCGGGATATCCTTAGAAAATATGAAAATAAAAACAATTGCTTGACCTGTGAATGGAAATGAAAAAGATGAAAATGAAACAAAACATTATTGGTCAATAAGTGTGTCCCTTATCTGCCTATTGATGTCAGCAATAATGTTGTCACATCTGTGGGCTTTATTATTTATCTGATTGCTTCCAACATCCAAGGCTATTTTTCGTTCAAATAAATCTGAAGCAAAATAAGAAAGATTACACTTTGTTTTCCTGATTTCTGGAAGATAAATGAAACGCTGACTGTTTCTGAAAAAGATGGCACATAAAATAAAATAGAATAGGTGAAAACTTATCACCTGTATACCCTGAAACAGGAGATATTTCAACAAGAATAAGGCTCTTCTAAACTCTTAGAATTTTATAGTGCCTTCTGCATCCAACAAGCGTGAACTGATACGCCTCTTTCATCTTTGTGGCGCAAGTTCCAGGTGCATGACCCGTTCTTCATTCTTGCGAAGTGCTTCCTTAAACTCAACGATTGCAGTGAGTCTTATGAGACGAGAAAACTTCAGACGAGCAAATTACATACTTCCTATAACATGTGGGAGTCAACATTCAACCCATTCGATTTAACCTGTCTAATTTTCAGGACACGTGAGTGACGTAACATTAAAAACTATTGTCCAGGAGTTGCCAATATTGGACTAAAATTTGTGAATCTATTTATTATTTAATAAATTCTGTCATTTCAAGTTTGAAGAATTTGACTGAAAAGTATTACATGAATTCTAGAGAATTGGATCTTTCTAGTTTTTCAAATGAGATCTAGCATCTAGCGTTTCTAATCAGCAATAATGGCGACCATTAGTTATGTAACGCAAGAAGGGGGACCTTAATTGGATTGGGATAAAATTGTGGCATGGACGTAGACATTGACGGGCTTTTCTCATTTAACTGAGCGAGATCAGACATTCATTTGAGTCCCAATCGACGTTGCGGTTTTATTTTTTGGGATGGTGGGTGGATAATGTTACATTGTTTAGCGTCAAGAGTTTGGTGACATTCCACAGCAATCAAACGGGAAAGGTGAGAAGACATGAAAATAGCGTTACATTACTTATGGAATCTACTGAAAATATGGATTGTAGTAGCCAAAATAAAGGGAAAAGATAAATAAGTTTCCGTCAGATGTATATAATTATTCGAATGGCTCATTTGTATTTTTATCTCGAAACACGTCGTCACCATTTTGGATCTCTTTTGTTTGGTTTTCTCAGAGAACAAAAAATTTGCTTTTCTTTAATTTCTTCTCATTCTTTCCATTGTTAGAAAACATACAAACAATCAACCTACCTTTTTCACACACGACTTTCTTTACTTTCTCGTTTTCGAGCAAATGTCAACAACTCACAAAATGAAATTAATAATCCACCCCCTCCCAAATAAAAATTGGTTCCTTCTTGTTTTTATTCTCTCGTCTTTTCCCAAAAGATTAGATTTTTTTTTTTAATTTTTTCCCAACTCCGTTGTCTGATCGGAACGAGGGAAAAACACACAGTCGATAAAGATTTGTTTTCAAACGCCAGGTGAGAAAAGTTGGAAAACTGCCTTTTTGACAGGAGACGAGAGAAAGAAAAGCGCTCCCGGAAAATAGAGAAGGGGGGAGATTGTAAGAAGAATTACAAAAATAGTGCTAAAAAATTGCGTCGTTATTCTAGTTGTTTTGCGTTTTTTTTTTCTTTTTCTGGTGTAGTCATTCAACTGATCTTTTCTTTTTATTTTGCTTGCTGATATTCTTCTTTTAATCGTCTCGACTGTCTGATTCATCAGCACCTTCATCTTCTGCGCGCAGGAAGGCAAACTTGTTGCGGTTTTCAAATACCTACACACGGCCAAACGAGAAGACACCAAAGACGATAAATAAAATAGATGAAAAAATAAAATGAAACATGATAATTCAACAACTTACGGGTGCTTTGGGCTCCTCCAATCTTCGAAGTCGGGCAGCTTCGTCGGATTCATTACCATATGAAGCAGCTTGGCGTCGATCTCCTTCATTATCATCTCGGCTACGCGTCCTTTAATCGAAATGCAAAAAAAGAGCCAGAAAACACAGAAAGGCGTCAGAAAATGAATAACAAAATTAAGATGTTTCAGTACAAGACCTGCTACTGTCATTGGGACCAGTTCCACGGGACGATCCATTGGGAGGACGATAAGTTCCGGCTCCTCCTCCGCCGCGGGATAAGCCATTCTCTCTTCGGGAATCGTCACCTCTCGGTGGTCGATAATCGCCTTCTCTGGCAGGAGCTGGTCCACGATAATCACGATCGCTGTCACGACCGGCACCTCCACTTGGTCGTGGTGGACGATACTCATTGCCTCCTCCTCCGCTGCTCCCCCTACCCCCAACTGGGGGCCGATATTCATTCGAATTGGCTGTTGACCTTTGCGGCGGTCGGTAGTCACCCTCTCTGGGTGCTGGCCTCGAATCTCCTGAGTAACCAGGTCCATCGCGTGGACGTCGGTGGTCTTGATCGCCTTCGTTACGATAGTCTCGCCGATCATCTGTTTTTTCTCCCTGAAAGCGTTTTAATCAAATAAAGTCAGTTATTCAATTAGAACAAGATTATGATAAATGAAAATTCAAGAATTCGTGTCGGAGAAGAATCGAACCAAACAGTTTTTTAGTTAAACACTGCTGGCTGTCTGTCCCTCCACACTTTTCTGTAAAGCACCGGAAGGGAACAACTGACATGCATAGGGGAACATGCAGCAAAAAAAAAAACTTCATACGTGCTATCGACACTACAAATGAAAATTCCAAGTTAATTCAATCTCACCTCGCTAGAGCGCCCGCGCCCTCCACTGGGACGTTCAGACGAACGGCCACCGCTGCAATGGGATCCATCACGTTGATTTCTGTCACTAAAATAAAAATGGAAATGAATTAGAAAGTCAAAATGCATTTTTAAAAATAAAGTTCATTCTTACTCTTGGCGATCAGTCTCTCGTCCACGAATAGGTGGTTCTCGTTCCTTCATTTGTTTTTCTTTGAGACGTTCTTCAATTGCGCGCTCGCGGGCCGCCGTATCGACTGGTTTGGCTGCACCGAAAATGGATGCGCTGAAGTCGTAACAGCAGCATCTGGTCGCTCAACGGGTGCCGCAACCACTGATGAGGCTTCGGCAACGGGACCACCACCTTCCTCCAACGGGACTGTTCGAGGTTTCAGGGACAACTTTGGTCTTTCCTTACCCGCTTCTTTAATAAAAATAAAATGAAAAATTTGGGCAAAATGTTTCAGCAAAAACAAAGATATGTTTAGTTTATTACCTCCGGCGCTTGGGCGTTCACTTCTCATTTCATCTCGGTTGAAAGAGGCACCTTCTCTATCACGACCAAAAGAGGAAGGACCGTCCCGACCGCGACTAAACGATGATGGGCCGTCTCTGTCACGACCAAAAGACGATGATCCACCTTCTCTGTCACGGCCAAAGGACGATGATCCACCTTCTCTGTCACGACCAAAGGACGATGATCCACCTTCTCTGTCACGACCAAAGGACGATGATCCACCTTCTCTGTCACGACCAAAGGACGATGATCCACCTTCTCTATCACGGCCATACGAGGAGGGACCATCACGGTCACGTCCGCCATATGAGCTTGACGGACCATCGCGACCACCGAATGAACTGGACGGCCCGTCTCTTCTTGGACCAAACGAACTCCTTTCAGACGAAAGGCCAGCACCAGGGGCACGTTCCCTTGGATTGAATGAAGACGAATACCGTTCTCCCGCAGGTTCTAATTTGACAGACCAAAGTGTTAATTCAATCTCGTTAATAATTAATCACAAAAATTTAAAAGTACCTCGATCCATCCTGTCTCCACCACCTCTATCACCTCCCCTAAAGCCTCCACGATCTTGGCCTGGCGGAGGTGCCTCTCGTGGTGCATTACGCCAATCAGATGGAGTTCGATCTTCCCTTTCCTCGTCATTGCGGGAGGGACGGCCACGACCTCTTCCCATACCTCCGACGCCCTGCTCTTGTTCACCATCCGCACCACTAGCAATGTCTACACGGATTTTTCGGTTCTTAATCATCTGCGAACGAAAACAAATATTAAATTATATAATTCATTTAAATCGTTTTTTGCTTGAATGCTTGTAAAAATGCTTGCCAATTCGTTCATCGTTAGGGCGTCGACCAAATCCTGCCTAGTTTCGAATTCCGCGTAGCCAAAGCCTCTCAGTCTGCCACCATCTCCACCTTCTCTTGGCAAACGGACAGATTTAACCTAAATATCCAAAACAGAGTCCAGGATAAAACTCGTAGAAGTCTGAAACATTTGTTTGATTCAACTCCTTACCGATAGTCCATGGAAGAACTTGGACACATCTTCAACTTCAATATCATAAGGTAGATTAGCTATATAAGCTGTGTATGGGAGCATTGTTGGGTATCCTAGACTCGTCGATGTCCGAACCTCTTGCAGCTCTTGGTGCTGTGGGTAACAGCAGCTTCTCCTTAAAAATTGCCTTCTAAAAATTGTTTAATAAAAAAAATCATTAAAATATCTGCATTTGATAACTTTTGACATATGACTTACCATCTTCCATTTCATCAGCCCAGCTGCTTTTCGATGGTGCCATAACGACAGCTTCTCCAGACCTGGAACCTCCATGGTCTTCAGAGAGGAACTCACTCAAAGACACAACTTTCCCCTTGGATTTCTTCCCTTTCTTGGCTGAAATTAAAGTTCAAGATTAAATATTGGAAAAGCAATGTCGTCACAAAAAGACCGATGAATATTCTGAGCGAACAAGTGCCACATGTGAATTTAACCGGAATGATTCTTAACGTCATTTAAGCCCATTCCACCCAGGTCAACAAAAATTATTGCAGTCAGTCAGCAAAATATTTGCTGTTGATTATTTGACAATACCGGTTTCGAAAACGAGGGTAAAACATAGATATTCAAGAAAATGCCACGAGGAGAAAATCTGTCTTACCGGAAGCAGCCATGTTTCTGAAATGCAATGAGGAAGACGAATCGATCACGCATGAGCTTAGTCATTGATGCTTTAGAATGATAATCGATGAACGATACATTTGTTCATTTGTTTTTTTCTTCTGTCACATGACAATTCCCTTTTGACTGAAGACTTGCCTTTTTTAGTTCATCTTTCTAAATAAATTTACTGAAACAAAAAAATGGCTATTGCCGCAGCTAAAGGAAGACTCATAGCAGTAATTGGTGACGAGGTAATGTAAGCTTTGCCCTGGTTTTCGAAAAATTTCAGCATTTCATTCTGATTTTTGTATTTAAATATTTACGTTAGGACACTTGTGTCGGTTTCCTTTTGGGTGGTATAGGCGAGATGAACAAAAACAGGCAACCAAATTTTATGGTTGTGGACAAGAGTAGGGGAATTATTCTGCAATTATTTCCGATATGAAAAATCTTAATTTACCATTTTCTGTTTCATATTATGCAGATACGAGCATCAGCGAAGTTGAAGATTGCTTCAAGCGTTTCCTCAAGAGGGATGACATTGACATAATCTTGATCAATCAGAATGTGAGTATAGAATAAAGTCTTGCTCTTATTTTCAACACCTAATGTTCTGGGATGAGGCAGGTAGCAGAAATGATTAGGCATGTGATTGATAATCACAACGAACCCATTCCAGCAGTGCTTGAAATTCCTTCAAAAGATCACCCGTATGACGCATCAAAGGATTCAATTCTTCGTCGCGCCAAAGTAAGACAATTTTCTAGAACTTTTTAAATTTGGATATTCACGAGTTCTTTAAAAATCACTTTTAGGGGATGTTCAGCGCCGAAGACGCCAAATAATTGCATGAAACCAACGGCGCGTAGAACATTTTCCCCAATTAGCTTTCTTTTTGTTTGTATTGTTGTCTCTTTATACATTCCTATCTTTGTTTCAAATGAACCATAAATAGAGTAATCAAAGGTACTTGTTCAAAGGAACTACCATTTTTTAATGCATAGTAAGGCCAGGGTTACCATTGGCACTCGTCGCCTCCCTTCAATCGATAAGAGCCTCCTTCTACAAGGAAAATAATTAACGATCCATTTGTTGAAAGAGGAAAAGTTGAACTTTTTAGTCCTGATGATCAACCAAGCGCTGTTTTTTCGTTTGTAAAATAAGGGAAAACTTCACGATTTTTTTTTTTTTACTGGAAAAATGTGTTGGAATTACATAACCAAAACCCAATTCTCAATGAGGAAGCTACAGTGAGTTTTTTGGTAATTGATTTTAACTTCGTGCAGAGCTTTTCATCATCAGTAGAACGGAGGGCTAGGAAATTGATTTTTTTTAAATTTATTTATTTTTCCTTGAAATGTAAGGCAGTTGTTGTATGCATCAACGTCGTCGTTGAAAAGGGTCGCGTCCACAAAAGGGAAAGAAAAAATAAGAGCGCAAGAATTCGTTACAAATCGTCCATTTCGTTTGAGGAAATGACTGTTGGTATTGTTCCGGCGCATATCTTTTGTCTCTCCTTTGTATAGGGCACGTATTTAATTCAGATTGGAAAATGGGCCGTGAAGACAGGCTTCCAGATGGGGCAATGTATTATTTCTATAGTCGGCTTATAGGTAGAAAAGATTGCGTCTGCGTACTACACTAAAATGCGTCAAATTGTCCGTATTGGAGTCTAGATGAAAAGTTATGGGACGGTATCGGATAATAAACAGCAGTTGAAGTTTGAGACTCTGGCGAGCATAGACCCTGTAGGATAACGTCGTGTCGGACCATCAATCTTCGTTAAACTTAACCTGCAGGAATTGCATCGGAGAGAAATCGATTGCATTTAGTCAGGAGACAAACCATCACATGCAGTTGGATCATCCGTTGATAGTTTCACCAGTGCTGTTCATCTTGCGCTGTTTAGCAATCGCATTAGGATTGCCGATTCATTTGCTAGTGGCCGTTGTCATTTTACGAACTCGACAACTTTACAATCCACGAAACGCTTTTTGGTTGGGCAGCATCGCGTGCCACTGCGCCAGTTTAATGATGGGCGCTTACGAATATTGGGCAGTGGTTGTATTAACACGGCCCACTGGATGGGTATGCCGTGGTCTACAGCCTACTGGTGGGCTATCCATACACCATTTTGTTGGTGAGTCTTTTATTGGCTACGGCTGACCGTTGGTTTGCCATTAGTGACCCCATCAAACACCGGCAATACGTCACTGTGTCTGCAGTGGCCGTTTGTCTCGCTACGGCTTGGGTGATCGTCTTCCTCTTCATCACCAGTCCCTATTGGTTAGGAAAAATCAAACTGTTGGCCTGTTCGGTCAATGCGGATATCATCAAATGGGTGACACTTACCCATTTCGTCATGATCATTTTAATTATTATCGCTCAAATTGCCGTTTTTGTCCGTACCCGTCACTGCTTACGATTCAAAGCGCATCGTCCATCGTTAAATCCATCATCGGCTGATTATTTGTACTCGTCCAATAATTCTTCATCTTCGTCGACGACACTCAAACGGGAAGAATATTTCGTACATTTGCCAAATAAAACGATATGCCGTCTGGAATTGGAAGCTTCGGTGACTCTGTTTTGCGGTGTGGCTTCCCTCTGTGTCTGCGCTCTTCCGTTAGCCCTAGTCTTTGTCACTTTGATTGTCTGTAAACTTGGAATCGATCGACTGCAATGCAACGAAGAAACAATTGTGGCTTTAATACCGTACGCCAGAGAACTGCTTTTATTGCATTCGGTGGGCAGTCCTCTGCTCTACATCCTCAGAAGTCGTGAATTTTCAAAGGCTTTTCGACGTACTCTTCCGCGATGTTTTATCTTAATTCAACACCAAAGACAGCGTGAACGATGTGCAAGTCCTGTGGATCTACGACATTTTTGAACTTGATGTGTTTCGTTGCTTGCCCTCACGTACGCACATCCTTTGCATGTAGACAAAGTTTCCTATTATTGTCTGCAAGTCACGTCCCTTTTTTTGGGGATTTATCCTAGAAAACAAAAAGTTTAGTAAGTTGATTTTAAAGACGGCAGCCATGAAAAAGAAACAATGGCGCTTACTGTCAAGGCTATCAATACTTGATGATGAAGCGTTTCAGCGCGCTTGTCGCATTGAGTGAACGTCTCGATGAACTTGTTGGATGAAGATCTGATATAAACTTGGTAAAAGGCTCGGCAGAGTATGGCCTATTGCGAAACCCTTTTCCTTCTTGTCGTGCTTAGTTTTGTTTTTGACGACAACTTGTATGCATATCGGACGAAAAGGATGGGTGTGATGTGGGCGTTGTCACGAAACTCTTACTACGCCCAACAAACTTTCGGCTGCCTTGTAGAGATTAGCCAACGCGACCAAGATTTTCGTCTGTATCAGCTGCTTCACTGTTGTCCCTTGTCATGTCTTGCTAAACAAACAATGTTTATTACATGTCTCTTTGCTTTAGATGTTTAAACTTGACAAGTAGCCAAAGTAAGTAGCCTAAACCAAACATGTCCAACATAATCAATATGAAACATAGGAGCCGGAGAAGAAAAGCTTGTGGATTTGTTCCTATCCAAGTTACGTTCTTTAACCCCATGTTATAATTTATCCTCGTATTCTCGGAAAAACAGTTCAACTTCTCCGATCTCCGCTCGTCTTTTTGTTCGTTGGTGCTTTCGGCTAAAGCAGACGGCGAGCGCCCTTACATGGCCAATATAAAATCCCACCCATCCCTCCACCAAATCTACCTTTGTGTCTCTGTTTGTACAACCATTCAGACTTAATGCTGGCATCGTCACATCAAAATACAAATTCCTTCTTCTCCTATGCATGCATGTGAGATTGGTCTATAATTTGCCTGTGTCAATGGATGTACTATCCTACACAAAAGACTCAACAGCCTGTTACTCTATTACGAGTCCATAATATTGCAACATGAGCATTAGTTTACGTGGAAACGGTGGGATACAACCCTTCTAGGATTACTCAGAAAGAAAAGAGAGACGTTTCCTTGTATCGGTGGGCGAAAACGTGTGAGCAACAGCTTAGTCAACCGTGGGCGTCTGAACACAGCTGACAATGATTTTCCACCTAACGCACACAACTGTGCTTCTCTTAGTTGTGCGCTGAGTGTGCTAGGACCAGATTTTCTCCCAGGTGCACGATCCATTCCTTTTTATTGCATACCACTTGCAATCTAGGAAATTCGTGGTATCAAGCTGAAATGAAATTGTAAACGCACTCGACTGTACAAGGAGACGATACCATACCCATTTGATTTTCTCTACTTTGCCACGTGTTGCCAAGTGGGGAAAATTAAGGTTCTTCAATTTTTTTTTATTTACCCCATTTGAATAATTTAGCCACCACAGTTTATAATTCAAATCTCATGTAACTGTAAATAGTTTTAGTATTGACTACCGTTTTGGAAATTCGGCGACATAGGCATCGGCGAAGGAACACGCGATCTATTCGTCAACTCCCCACTTTGCAGCCAACGATTCCGAAGAAGCTCAATATTCTGTTGCAATTGCAAGTAATCGTTCTCTATTCAGAGTATTGGTCGTGAGCCTACGTGTAACTACTCATGGAACGCATGGCTGGAATATATTTGGTAGGAATGACGTCGGTCTGTCATTCTACGTTTAGTTACTCGCCTGTACTAGAATGACGTGAAACGTAAACCGTCTACCAAACACGCGGTTATTGTTTTTTAATGAACTTAATGACGATAATCCTCAGCTGCTTCCAGTGGTATATGTTGCGCCACACTAGTGACCTTTGTTTCGAGTTGTGGCTCCAATGGTATATTTCCTTAAGCTCACTGATTACCCAGATATTCCAAACATGCCTTTACTTTGTCAAACGACCTCCAGACCAGACGGATATACAAAGCGCAATTAATACAGGTTAAATAATACAAGTTGGCTCTGTTGAAAATACCTTGCAAAGATTGTTGCAAAAGTTTTTTTTATGATGTCTTTTGGTTCCTGATATAAAATTACAATTTGCCACGAATTTCGGTTTATAATATCCATCAACCAGACACTGGAAAGGTCTTGGCATTTCAGACAAATGCAGAATGAATACCGAGTGGATTACCTTCGTATTCGGTCGGTTCCATCCGTTTAAGTATGCTGAGACGCACGTAGATATCTGGAAAAAAGAAAACAAACGTGTTGCTTTTAGCTGTCATAAGCCTGTTTCCTGCCTACCGGACATGTGTCATGACAACTTGTTGTCAGAGTTACAGACAGAGTATTAGACAATCTTGCGTATGTTGATACTCCATGGTTGCAGGCTTTCACAGCTGAACCAATTGATCTGTAAAATTTGATCGCCTTATTTCTTTTACGCGTCTTTTATTTCAATCCTTTTATCCCAACTTTGAGTTCCAATGTTTATCATAACACATGGGAGATGGAGACGTCATCGACTAGCAGACTACAATTCAGAATAATCGCATTGACGTATTACTGTAGATTTGTTTATTCCTTATTCCCATTTTGCACGTCATCGGAATAAGATATTTAGAAAGTATTGGGCTTTATTTTAAGCAGTCCACAAAACGTAACGTAATATGGAAGAAGTTGAGCGCGCCAAAGAGGCAGCCGCCCACCCAGCTCCTGCCACAACGATTTTTGGCAAAATTATCGATGGCTCCATCCCGGCTAAAATCATTTATCGGGACAATAAATGTTTAGCTTTCCACGACGTCAATCCTCAAGCTCCAGTCCATTTCCTTGTCATCCCTATCAAGCCCATCACCATGCTGGAAACAGCAGAGGCTGCCGATCAAGAGGTTTTTGTCTGAACAGTTGTTGTGAATGTTTCTGCTTAATTCAGCCATTATCGTTGAACTCTAGCTTTTAGGACATCTGATGCTAGTTGCCAAGAAAGTGGCTTCAGACTTGAACTTGCAAAGAGGATACAGGCTGGGTATTTTTTGAAATAATTTTTGATGCCACACATTTACGTCAACTCTTTCCCGATTTTAGTGATAAACAACGGAGAAGAAGGCTGCCAGTCTGTTTTCCATCTTCACATTCACGTATTGGGAGGTAGGCAATTGGGATGGCCGCCTGGTTAAATATATTCTGATCACTTCATTGAGTTATCTGTACTAATGCCAGATATCTCAAATAAATCTATCATAACTACTTTGGAAATATTTTCCATTGAATCAGAGTCATAACCCCCAGGTCTATGACTCTGATAGAATGCACTGGCATAGCTTTACACTCAAGTTGCTGTAAATCCAACTACTGCCATCTCTAAATGTTAATGAGAAAACATGTAGCAATCATCAAGGGCTTATTTCTATGATAATTAACTGCGGGTCTAGCGTTTCCAAAAATACTCGTAATTAAAGGTGACCATGAAAATGTTGGGTCACAAAACGATAGTCAAAATGAAATGTCGAATTTCGAGTGGTCCTTGAATATCGAAGTTAAGTGCTTCGAAAGCTACGTATATAATTCAAATTAATTCTCCGTCACATCTTAAAGAAACGAAATAAACGAATAGAAGAGAAAAAAAAAGAATTGTATCAGAGAATATAAACTGTGGGGCTATTTACTTATAAAAGATTGGCAAAAAAAAAACATATTGATAGTAATATTTTTGCCCATAGTTTTTCCTTTTTTTCAAATGTTGTCAAGGCTAAACATATATCAGGAAAAAGAAGTACACGGTACCATAAAAGGACGCTTAAAAATGCCTGAAGACCTGAGAGACGGTTATCGGCCAGCCATAAAAAAAAAAAACATTCAAAATAGAATAATAATGCCAAAAACAATCGATCTCACTGTCATAATTTAGATAACGTAAAAAAAAAAAAGAGAATTAAATGTTTTAATTTCTTTTCAAACAAATTTTCTCATCGTCTCCGTCGTCCAGTTAAAAGTCGTGGAGGTGGATCGACTTGAGTTCCTGGCCGGCTGAGCCAAAGTCGGGTGGGAACATATTGACATCCCATGTAAAGTGATTTCAGTTCGTAGCTGGAATAAGGCGGAACGGCGTCACAAGGCGCCCCAAATAAATTGTATTTCAACGTTCCATTAGAATTGTCCTCGTATCGACTTGTAGAAAATCGAATGACATCTAAAGAATCCTGTTGATAAAAATAAAAAGGGGGGGAAACAAGAAATTAAGCGAATGCGAGACGAAATCAAAGTGGCGCCATTCAAACCTTGAACGTTTGCGATAAACAGGAATGGCCGTGATGATAATTGGCCCAATGATGGGTGAATTCGCCGACACGTGACATTTGATGCGATAGGCCGCTGGTAAACATTAAAACATTGGCATGACGTTTGGATCGTTTCAAACTGTCGGCCAACAAACCCGAATAATTTTGATCGACCAAAACGACCACCTGGCGGGCCAAGCAATCTTGAATGTCTCGCAGGAATTCTCGAATCGTGTACACTTCCGTTTCATCGTACTGCGTCACAAACATACCAGAATTTAATCATTAAAACAAAAATTAATTCCTTTAATAAAAAAAATAAAAAAACAAAAACAAAACAAAGATAAATACCTCTCCGTTATTGTCGGCATCCCACAAGAGAGAAGCGCCATCCGATCGGGCGGGACTGGACAGGTAAATGACGAACGAGTCGGCGCAGTGCGGAGTGGTGCACACGGTGCGGATGTGATTGCGCAATCCGATTTTCAACGATGCCGGATACATGGCTGGTCGTTCGCTGGCATCGTGATGATCGTGATGTCGGTGCGGATTGACTGGTTTGACATCGCCCGTTTTCTGCTGATTGGCCACCACTTTCGGAGAGAAAAAAGAAAACGGATCGGATGCAATGGGATCGACTGCTTTGCTGGGCTGCTGTTCGGCTGCCGCTCCTTTTTTGGCTCTGGCCCCGTTGGCGAAAAAGATTTTAACGCTCTGCTTGTCGAATCCATTGTGACGCAACATGCGGTAGACGGACAAGAGCCGGCCAAGTTCTCTCTCTCCGCTCCATTGCCAATTCCATCCGCCAGAGAGCAGGACGGCCTGGTCGCATGTTTCGAACAACCGACACCGCGTCTTGACCACGTCTTGCGTACTGTCGCATCGTTTGTGGTTCGTGCTCAACGGATCGCAAATCAATTCGGATGTGTCGTTCCACGAACGAAGTTGAGGGCACGGTGCCAATCCTTTGACTTGATTGGTGCACACCAAACGCTGCTCGCTTTGCAAGGGCGTCTTGTTTTGCGAATGGACCAACGGCAAGAAATCAACGTCGCAACGGTGCGGATGACGCCAATTAGCCGTCGGTGCAGGTGCAGCAGCCGCCCGTCTCACCATCATCCTGTTGGCGCATCGGTTCTTGAAAACTCGATTCATGCATTCATCGCCATCTGTTGAGTGAAATCGATACCACATTTTTAATTTAATCATATCACAGCAAAAAACGAGATAATAATAAATAATAATGTCTTAGTCGAGTTTAAGGATTCAAGAAATACCTAGAGGAATGCCACCGGCCGCGATGCAATTGACGTCCGACGTGTTGAAATCGACGACAAAGACGTAAAGCGTGTGTCCAAAAGCCAATTGAGGCGTCGGATCGAGAACGAGCCAAGCGTCGTGAGCACCTGTTTTAGACAGGGCACCATCGGGTAAAACGGCTTCCAATTTCTGATTCCATTTCTGCTGCTGCTTGTCGACGGTGGTCACGTAAAGGTTCATATTGCTGGCCACAGGCCGGCTGTTGGCTATCGTGCTTTGCTGTCGTTCTTCTTCTTTCTCTTCGTGTTCCTCGGTTTGTCGGGGACAAGTCGACTCTGTTGAATTGCAATTGAATTGAAGAGTTTGGCCGCGAACGAGTCGCAGCGCCGCATCTACCCATCGTGTCAACACGGAAGAGTCGGGGATCGATGGTGCCGGTCCCGTGTTGATCGCCGGGCTCATTCGTTGCAATTCTCGATTGACCAGTTCCAAAGGCGAGTGGGTGATCGGTTCGCCGACGGTTTGCACATCATCACCAGACGGTTGACACCACGTTCCAATTTCCTTGTCGTATAGAATTTCCCATTCTGAATTGTCTGGTTCATTTTGTTGTTGTTGTTGCTGCTGCTGCTGTTGTTGTTGTTGTTGTTGTGAACGATGAAGACTAGACAAATTGTCGGTAATCAACGCACTGTTATTGTTGTTCGTCACACTGTTGTTGGTGTTGATGACGTTGTTTTTGGTTTCTGATGGAACGGGAGTGGACGACACACCAATCAAATGCGAATAAACGTAAAAGAAAACGACGCAACACGCGCACTTCATTTTTCTCAAGTCTTTTGCGGTTAAAATTATATAAAAAAAAAAAATTCACTTTCTAGAACGGACACGTGAATGGCACTAGAATCGACGGCGGCACATGATTCACTTTTTCTTTTTAAAATCAAAAATGGTTGTCGTTGCGCGAAGCACTGGCAGCGTTTTGGGTGGCAAACTGGCAAACTGAGCCACTTTTATACGAGGACCTTCCTATAAAAGACACACACACACACACTAGGTGGGGGAGGGTCTCTCTCTTGAACAAACAAAAAGAAAAGAAGGAAGAAAAAAAGAAAATAAAAAAAATAACCAACGTGTGGTGATGATCGCATGTAACTGCGCGCCGAGAAGCCCCAAAAAGGTGCCGACTCTCTTTTTGCCCTTTCATTAAGACACGCCCCGTTCCGCCTGCTTTACCCCCCATTCCACCTACCACCTATGCACAATACACCACCATCTCTCCGAATTGATACAATTGTTTTCTTTTTTTCTTTTTTTGTCATGAAAAAAAAAAAAAAACCGAAACGAAAACGATTCAATGAGGAATTATACACATAAAAAAAGAGAATTTTTTTTCTTCTTTGAGCAACAAGAAAAAATCTTATTTCCCCTCCCATATGTGTATATACACTCTAGTTTTCTCTCTCTCTTTAGGTAAAGTATACATAAAGAAGAAGAAGAAGAAAAAAAAAAGTGTCGGCGTGCGGCATTGATCAAAGGAAACCGCCGTCAAAGGAAAGCGGCAGGCTGTCTACTGACTCCCAGCGTTAGTCCTCCGACGCGCTTAAGATCAAAGGAGCCGCGCTTGTCAGCTCATCGCACACTACACACCGACGACCTTTGTGCCACTCATCGCCGCAGCTGCCGCCGCGCACCCAAAGGCATATCGCCTCGCCCAGTAAGCCCACCACCACCACCTATTTTTTATCCTCTCTTTCATTTTTCGTTTTCTTCTTTTTTTGAAACCGCGCATCAAATGTATGTAGTACAGATATGCAAGCCGTTGATTCCATCAAACTTATTATGAAATGCCATGTTTGTTTGTTTCGCTTTTAGAACACGTCAAAAAAACAAAACATGGAAATCGAATACGTTATTATTGTTGACTGGCGAAATCGTTGGATGGATCGCGTTCCCGACATCGCATAACGGAAATCAGTTTCTTTCGTTATTATCAAACAAGTTTTCGGCCATCTACGTCAATGGCCTCTGGCTTTTTGTCAAGCTTAGGTTAAACTCTCAACCAACAATAATCCTTTAACAAAAAAATAAAAGGAACGTTCTCATGTGGAAACACTTTGAAAGGGAGGATTTTCGGTTAAATTGATTAAAAGCGCAACGAACATGTGTAGAAATGTAGAAAATCATTTTCGTTTTGTCAGGGAGCGTTCACTACGCCATCTCGGGATCAAACACGTAATAAGCTTAGTTGTAATTATTTTCTTCTTCTTTTGAAGTATGCAAAAGAAAAAATTAACTTGCCATTTGATATTTGGGGATTGTATCCAAATTCAGAATATCAAGAATTTTCCACTAAGGCAACATAAAATACTGTCTTTGTATGCCAGACATTCTTTAATTTTCCCACCAGCTACCAACATGACAAGGTCCACATTATGCACAGCACCTAGATCCTATCTACAATATAAGGTAAAGGGGTCCAACCTGCAATTTCACCATGGGAGGATATTGAGTGTGTTAGTTCATCCATGGGCTATAAACTGGTTTATAGATCATGGTTCATCTTAACCAGGAGGCCAACCCATCTGTCTGCCACCCAAAATATGCACATGCAGATGGTAAACTGATTGAGAACCTTCTTCTCCATTGTTGATCACTGGTACAAAAACATTCACAATTAATTATGTTGCTAGCCATTGTAAGGCAACTTGATTCTATTTACCTAATCTGTAGCCTTTCTCCAATTTCAGATTGGCTGCCACTTTTTTAGCAATCAGCAATAGATGCCCCAAAAGCTGTTCATAATAAATGAGGTTAAATCACAACTGTGATGAGAGGACAATTAGTATCTAAACACCTCCTGATCTTCGGCTTCAGCCGTTTCCAGCATCGTGATTGGTTTTATGGGGATAACAAGGAAGTGAACTGGTGCTTGTGGGGTGATGTCGTGGAATGCCAAGCACACATCATCCCTGTAAATGATTTTAGCAGGAATGGAGCCATCAATGATTTTGCTGAATATTGTTGGTGCTAGCACTTTTTTATTGGCTGCCTTTTTTGCTAAATCTACTTCATTATGGCAAAAGCGAAGACTAGGATTCTGAATTGCGCATCGAACCTGAATAAAGGGTACGAATTGGCATCATCAGTGAAAGTAAATTTAATCATTGCTCCTGCATTACCAGTGATAAATGTTGTGTCTTCGAGAACTTTAACGAACGGGAAAACCCGCGAAACATTTTTAGTTGTTGATTACGGCGCGATGTCTGCTACTGTTAGGTTGTTTGCCAGACTTCAAGAGCTGGGTCGCGACCAAAAGCGTACTCCTCAAGCTACTTGTCGTTAATTACTACCATTTATAAGACAGTTTTTTTTATTATCTGCGTAATTTTTCTTATCATATTTATATGTTCATTAGAGAACGGCCTGGCAAGGTTTTTACTGAATGCCTGACACGGAAAGCAGACGAAATATCGGTGGGAAAACATTGTATTCCATCTCTGTGAATTCGGCGTTTATAAACTCGTGATATAATGTTTACTCTCAAACATGTATTTGTTGCAAACTGCCGTTTCTTATCCACAAGAGGCAGTGCAGTACCTAAAAGTTTACATAAAACTGAATCACCGGAAACAGTTGTCGAAAAAAACCAGAAATTGCCCAACAACCAAATGGGCTTTACCGAAGACGGCGGCCTAAAGTTTCACGGTTTCACATACTATCCAAGGTTGTTGCTTTCAAGTCATGTCCAGATGAAGTTATTACGTAATTTTTTCGCTATTTGTAGATTTCCTGGGCAGCAAGATCCCCCTTATGAGCCATCAAAGGTGCTGATGGTTGAGCGGATCCGAACTTTGAAGCACAGACCTTACTGGGAAAAGGATGTTCTCACCAAACTTGGTTTACCGATGGAAGTTAAGGTAAGGACTTGAAATAGTATTGGTTGTAGGATTCAACAATTTGTTCATCTTAATAGAGCTCACAAGCTGTTATTGTTGCCAACACACCCTCCATGTGTGCCCAACTCTGGAAGGTTAAGCATTTGATAAGAGTCACCCCAATTACTTTTCCCCAGGTATTGATGTCATATTTAGATTTTTTCCCCACCATGTAATCACTTTGTGCATTTTCAGGGCCTACCTGAAGATGGTGATGCAGCAGGAGCCCGATTGCAGGACAACGGAGAACTAGTGTTTAACCCCAAATTAAAGAGTGATGCATTAGTAGCCGCCACTCAGTCCAAACCAGAAGATAGACGCGATTATCTTGATACGGACACAGTCAAGAAACATTTACGCCTCAAGTGGCTGATGCCATATTGATTTCGATATGAACGTAATACAAGCACGTTGATAGTTCTATATATCCTAGTCGAATATTTTCCGTATGTTGAAAATGGATACAGACAAAGCCAAACATTCCCGACAATATTATAAGATAATGTGTGTTGAGTTTTCAATGAATATTATTATATAATAAGCGAGTGGGAGGAAAGACTAGCCAAAGAAGAAATACTCTCGCACATGTTTATAAATTGACTATTATGTTTCTGGATAATTTAAGGGGGGGGGGGAATGCAAGGATAACAAACACAAATGTAGAAACCACTTTTTCTTGTCTACTTTTTTTCTTTCTTTTCTTTCCTTTTTTTAGATTTTTTTAGTTTTTTTAGTTTTTTAGTAAAACCCTTGCAGGGATTGATAGTTGATTGATTCCCGAGTCAAATTGGACCCATCAGCCGAATGACGAAAAAGTAGTAAAATAATAGGCAACCACTATGATGGTAACACACAGAAAGACGATTGCTGGTTGATGATAGATGTGTGACAGCACACGATAGGGTAGTAGTCACAGGGTTCTTTGACGCACATACGCTACTCCCCGCTGGATGGCCTCTAACCTTTTTTCAATGTGAGTCATCGATAGTGTCGCCACCTGCCAATTCAACATGATCAGTTGGAACGATTTTTCACTGATCAGTGGAGAAAACAAAGGCTTGTTATTACCTGAGCTTTCGGATTGAGTGGTAAAATGGCCATAAGCCACCACAGCCAAGCCGGTCCATTTGGGAGGGTCATCCAATCGGGTTCAGCATCCGGCATCGTGCCGAAATGACCCAATATCCGTTGGCGAAGATTGGCCGGAGCTGAATTGATCCAATGTTGAGCTTCTTGACGGACACGATCGTGTAGAGTTTTGACGATTTCGACACGAGATGGATCTACTGGCTGATCCACCAGATACTCGACGGTTGCTGTGCAATAGCCATCGAGGACACCGCGACGAAGGACCCGGAACCGTCGGCCACCGACCGTATCGACGACGGATCTTCCATCGGGGAAGAACTCGACATCGTTGACTTCCAACATGGTGCCGAATTCGGCAAATCCTTGCGGTTGATCCTGGACGTAGGAGCACATGCCAAATTGGCGTGAACCGGATTCCATACATCGGCGAATCATGAGCCGATAGCGAGGCTCGAAAACGTGCAACGGACATTTCACCGTGGGATACGCCATCGTGCAGATGAAGATTGGAATCTGTTGAATAAATGAAGTAGATTTCACTTGTATATAACTTATATAACAGGTCGTTTTGCATACATTATGAGACGAGGCCAGCTCTTTCATTTCTTCATCGTGAATGCACGATCTATCGGCGTATTCTTGCGGCAGGTAAGTAGCCATGGCGTAGTCGAGAAACTCCGTCAGGCACTGTTTCCTTTCTGCCAGATAGTTTTCCAATGATGTCTGGCAGAGTGGGCAGGCCGCTTTGTGGTCCATGCATCGATCGAGACAAGTGCGACAAAACGAATGACCGCACGGTGTCGTGACCGGCTGCCACATCAGTCGACAGCACAACGTGCACTCGAAATCGGAGATGTCCACTTTGGCTGGATCTGCTCCTCTCAAGGAAATATTTGGTGTCCATTCTGATTTTATCCAGGGGGAAAAAATTTAAAAGAAAATAAGAATAATAATAAATTACACTTGAGTTTCCATATTTCTCCACGAATAGCAATTCAATAAAAAAAAAATCTAATTTTACTTTGAAGTCTTTCGAGTTCGGATAGGATGCGATCGACCATCTGATGCAATTTGGGATGAATTTCCTGGTGATGGAGCGATAGGGCCATCATCCGTTGCGGTGACTGCCGTAAAACATCGTCGTCCTCTTCTTCTTCCGTTTCGGACGGTAAAATTCGACTGGTAGCTGCTAAGGCGGCCGCAGCCTCCGAAGAACTGGATGAGCTCGAGTCTTCAGTATCACTGGCCAGACCGGCAGCTCCAGCTATGGTACGGTCGCCAATGCGATGACACTTTTGTTTGGCCACCGATGACGTAATACCGTAGAGTGCCTTGAGGTACGCAGGGGAAATGGGAAATCAAACAAGTTTAAATGAGGGGACTTTTTCATTTCAAAAATAACTCTAAAGATACCTTTGCAATATCATCGCGGACGTCGCACATCAACGAGCGTTCCATAGCGGCGCAATGCAACAAGGACAGAAGGGCGTCTTCGTGCCTACCGAGACCTTTAAGTGCCTCAGCTCGACGGTAATAACCCTGAAATTTGCCCAAAATGAAAAAAAAAATAATAATTAAAAACAATAAAACTAAAGAAAAAAAAAATAAATAAATACAACAATGGAACTCTCATAATAAGACTTATGTTTTGTTTTTTTTCTATTTTTGGTTAAGCATTTGCTTTTTACCTTGGGCCAATTTGGTCGCAATCGAATGACCTGATCAGCGTCCTTAAGGGCTTCTTCGAATTTGCCCATTTTCGAGTAACAATGCGACCGGTTGCTCAGCAACGTAAAATCTCCAGGAGCTAAAAGGGGATGCAAGTAAAATTGACACTGTTATATAACCATCGCGTGAGGGAAAATGGAGACCAGTTATGTAACATTCGGCTTTGTGCGAACGGAAAAAAAATTAATAAAATGATTTTACGAGAACCGGCTTTATTTTTTGTGATGTTCTTTCTAAACGAACTGACGTTAACTTTCTTTTTGACATACCTGACTGAGCAGCGAGATGATATTTGTCCAGGGCCTGGTCATACAGTTGGTTGCAAAATGCCTGATTGCCGGCGTTACGTAACTCGACGGCTTTCAGTTCGTCTGCCCACCACTTTTCGACCAAGGTCGAAACGGTGACGTTGGTTCTCAACTGATCCGCATTCAAGGATGGATTATCTGCCCGGCTGCACTTGTAACAGTGATCCAGAGAATTGGTGCATTTGCGACAGAAACTGTGTCCGCACGCCAGGGTCGCCACTTGATGCAAAACTCCGCCGCATTTAGGACAGGAGAGGAAATCGCGTTTGTTCCATTCATTGAAACTCTGCGGTCCAGCAATGACGGTCGATTGGCTCCCATGGCCCGGACGGATCACCCAACTCCTGATGATGGACGATGCTAAATTTCTCGCATCTTTCCATTGGTCTTCACGGTTGCCACCACCACCACCTCCACCTCCGCTCAGACGGATGGACGTGGCCAGTTTGTCCAGTTCTTCTTTCCACGACTCGGCTGGTGATGACGTCACAAAGATGACATCCGTTTGTTGCATTTCGGCTGCATCGACGCTAACTACATCTCTGAGCACTCGTTTGGAAGACGGTTCACTTGTGGACGTCGATCTGGAATGAGGGGCAGACGTAGCCGAAGGCGATGCGTTCAAATCCGGCAATGACGATGAGGAGGAGGCACTCATCTTTTTGGCGTGACGGCTCCTACCGCTGCTGCTGCTGCTGCTGACCTGGAAAAGACGCGAAAAACAACGTCCACGTTTCTTGTTCAGTTTATGATCAACGACGACGTCACTTTGACTGTTGGATTTGCT
This sequence comes from Daphnia magna, assembly GCF_020631705.1. NCBI lineage: Eukaryota > Metazoa > Arthropoda > Branchiopoda > Diplostraca > Daphniidae > Daphnia > Daphnia magna. The sequence goes on from NC_059185.1 coordinate 106,498, forward strand.
GTCAACATCGGTGACAGTTGAATCCCTCTGACTTGTCAACATGTTCGCCCAAATGCAACTGAAATCTTGTGCGATTTGAGCTTTAATTTTACTTCGTTAGTACGAAGATGACGACCATCACCTCGTTACGTAACAACACACACACACACACACACATACAACGGGTATGAGGATAACAGAAATGAGACTTTCGTCTCTGCTCCCACACCGACGAATTCAACATGCGCTGAAAGTCCGGGCCAGAAAGCAACACACACACGCACACACAAAAGTTGTGTTATATAAAATAAAGGCCATTGGAACTCCGCCTCTATCCCTGCAGCAAAGCCCGCCACAAGTTACGGTCTCCACTATTGGATGATCTACCCGAAGCTACACTTGCTCTCATTGGTCGTCACGTTCGTCATGCTCACACTATTCTCCCATGTTATATAAAAAAGGACGAAATTTACATTTTTTTTTTTTTTATACAACAAATTTGAAATTGCGAAAAATATCTTCGCCGAATTTCAATGATCTGCTAACACAAGAAGAAAATCAAATTGAATGCGAAAGGTTATTTTCATTGACAACTCTTAATTACTCGCGTTCAATAACGTATTAAAGGGTTTACGCAATGAAAGGATTATGGGTTTCAGCAACACCAACACGAGTTGCCCCCCGCACGAGATTTCTGTGTTTATATAAGACACGGGGCGACTAGTACAAGTTTTCCCGTTATCATTTCGCTATCACGGACGGCGCGTTTATGCACGGAAAAAAGAAAAGGAAGGAACTAAATTAAACCAGGCAGCACTATGTCCAGGGCTCCTTTACCCGTGACGGACTTGCACGTGTCCTTGCGTTCTTTTCCCTTCCTTGACCACCAATCATAGATTTGCATAACACGTTCCTTTTCGACAAATTTGGATAAAATAAAAACGAAAAATGCAAATAACATGGCTTACGTGACTAAACCGAATAGATTAAATCCATCTAGAAACAACAAGAGAACATCGTATGTCTACTGAAAGAGGGGACAAAAAGATCCCTGGATTTCCCAGTGAGAGTTGTAGGTTTTACGTAAGTCATTATTGATCGCCTATTATTATGTAACCTGTCGTGTTCCCAGGAACTGCTCGTATGCCCTGAAAAGAAAACCATATCGAGACACAAAGTTTCTGCAACGTAGTCCAGGACGACCTAAATTCATTGAATCCCCAGTCATTCACGACGTTTTTAGAGACAAATATCACTGCCTCGCCTCTTGTCTCTTTTGGACGAGGAAAGTGAAACTTGAAATGCGTGTTGATGACGAACAGAAGACGGAGAGAAAAGTCCCGGCTTTACCGGACTCGGGCGATGCTTCCATATGTAGTTGCGAACTAAATGCTATCGAGTAACCTTGAAAGTATTTTGGCAGTCAACCACCAAACCCCAAGAAACGTGGCGCCTGTGTAAGTTTACACTTAGTTTTAATGTCAACCTGATTCGTTACGTCATCGTAAAAATGGGAATATTTGGTTTGAGTCTTACACAGACGCGGATTTCATTTTTATCTACGAAAAACGATAGCAGAAACTCGAGATTATTTCAAACTTGTGGGAGACACAAAGGTATGATGTACCGATTACATAACACGTCGTGCGTAGAATAATCGCCCCTTACCAATAACATATGAACTTCACTCACTAGACAGGATTGTTTAAGTACAATAACCCTGTTTTTATGTATAGTTTATGACTTTTAGTGTTATTATACCTTTCTTTTTCTCCTCACAACACGTCTCGAGACACCCCTAGCATCCTCCATTTTGTTGGGTGGAGCTGAATTCCCAAAATATCCCAAGGGTTGTAATCACCTACAAGAAAAAGAAAACAAAAACATAAGCCTTCCATCTACTGCACACGAAAAGTACCAAGCATAGTTAAGTTAGCTTAAAGTATAAACTGTTGACATTCAATAAGATTGCAGAATAGCCTTTCTATTATTGCCCTTTAAGTCTGATTTTCTCATCTTTTGAACCATCAATCAATTGCAGAATTTTTCACACCACAGTTAGTTTCAATACTTACAAATCTTACTCCAACATGCAATTAACACTATGCACAAAAACAATTGGCCGTCCTGAAAGAATACAAATTATATTTGGTTATCTGGTGATAACCATATGTATATTAATATATCAGAAAACATGTTTTATTTATGTCATTTTTACGTTTCAAATATTCTGCGTTAGAAAGCAGGTTCACAACATGTCTTCAAGTGCGGTGCAAGAAGCCTCGTCTAGTCGTCTGGTACAAAAAGTAATATCTGCATTCCATGGACAATAAGGGTGAAGAGTCTAACAAGATTGCGAAATGTTGGGTAACTTGACTTTCGGTGCAACCCTAATATTTGATTTATTCCTTAACCTTCTGATGTTTCTAGTGACCTTCATGATGTAATCTCCACGCCTTGTTGTGATTCTGTTTCGGTTATCACGTTTTTTGTTGTTTTCTTACAAAGTAATCTCAGAATACCTCAACGTATAACTAAAAGATGGCGTTGTTTTGGCGCCAAATAAAACAATTGTAAATTAAGAAAAACTGTATTCATAGATTACTTTGTAGTCTGTGGTAATATTCCAAACTTGGGGAAGAAAAAAACTGGAATTCAAACTGAACAATGACATCTCAGCCAACACAACAAGAAACACATAAAACCGATGAAACTAAAAAACCAAACACAAATATTCAATACAGTCAGTTAAGCCAGTGCTCATTAATCACTGAATGTGCTCAGTTCGGAAACAGAATCATTGCTGAACGGAGAAAAGGGTTGTTCAATTAGGACGGAATCTTCTGTTGTAGGTGGACCGAAAAGAAATTTGACCAAATTCGTCAAACTGCTCCTGTTTCTTTTCCAAAAGACGAGCTTGGAGGCAAAGCAAACGAAGTGAACCGCTATCGGGATTTATCTCCAATCGAATACGACCCCATTCTGCATTAACATCGAAAAACGGTTCCTCTTCATCACCAACCACTTCTTCACACGGAATCATAGCACACGAACTTTCAACCAACTACACAAAAAAAAATATATATACTAAAACTGGTAAGAACACATATGTTTAAAGTGAAAAATGCAAACAGTTACTGTATTTGAGATGACGATTTTCTGGATTTGATGAGGGTAAACTGATTTGAGACGTTTGCAGAGTGGCAGAAATTCGTCTAAAGCTTCACGGTGACGTTTTAGTCGATTCAATTTTTCATTAGCAAACAGGGGAACTTCAATAGCTTCTGATTTGACTGAGATCAAACGAAAACGATCATAATGTCTGTTAAGTTTCTTGACCACGAGGTCGTCTAAAATCGGATCTGTCATATAAATAACCTCCAGCCCCGCATTTAGGAAACGACTGACAAATGGAGATCGTGAAAGCTGTTGAGGGCTTCTTCCAACCATGTAATAGATGTCCTGTTGTCCATTCCCCATCCGACGAATGTATTCACGAATGGTTAGACATCTGTTGGCTAGAAGTATGAAATCGAATGTGATCAGCAAGTCGAAGTGTTGACTGTTTGTCTTCAGTTAGCAAAATCTTTTTCTTAAGTTCGACAGCTGAACGAATAGATGCAGCTGCTGGGCCACGTTCAGGACTGTCATCAACAGTGTCTTCGGTTGTCACTAGTAGCTGAGGCTTGGGGTAGCACAGGATCGATTTGTTTTTCTGCTGCCTCTGGCATCCCCATTATATTTCTACAAAAGTGAAAATGAAAACAATTCTAGCACACAAGGGCAATACACCGTCATTAAAACAAGGCAAAATATTATACCATTGATAAAAACAGTTGATGAACTAATATAATTTTAGGGAACTTGGATTTACCTGTAAATCTGAATAAACAGAGGGTTTAGGTTGGCTCAAAGAAATAAGCTTTATGATGAAAGAACTCAACCCCAGGTTTTTCTTCAGTAAAGGTCAGACACTCTATGCACTGAAATGGAAATGATAGTCAAGAGGAAACTTTCAGGTGGACTAAATTATTCAAATGTGGTTTTAAATTCCCAAGGGACTATTTGGAGGAAAGGCAACGAAAACAATACATTGCCAGACTTACGGAAATTAAAAGCGTTCATTTACATATGATTCTTTTTTGTTCCCTCTTCCTCCATAAAAGAACAAACAAAACGACGGTGATAAACTTTAAATCTATTCATAAACGAGGATGGCAAACATAGCAAAAAACACAGAAAAAAGCTTAATAAAACGTTAAACATTAATTTGCTGTACATACGGCTCCGTAACGGATTGCCCAGATCGTTTTTGTTAATTTTCTTTTTCTAGTGTAAAATTTGAAATAATTGGAATAAATTTTTCCTATACATCACGACATAGATTCGATATAAACATCATCCATCATATCGATTGAGTTTTTCCACGATGGAGTTTCCGTGGACAACAAATACGAAGACAGTTATTTCAGAAATATAAATCGCACCAGCACTAACGACAACGAGTATTGGAGAAAATGGGAACTTTCTTTTTTTTTGCCCCCGTACATTTCGTGGAAGAGAACGGGAGCCAGTGAGTTTAAAGTAAATGCAGTGGGTATATCCCATCCCCGTTCTGTTAGAAGGAAGAAAAATTTTGTTTATGAAAGACCTAGACGAGCCAAAGTCATCCGCTTGCGAAGTCGAATCATTTCCCAGTAAATGTCATCGAGGGACGATTTGACTAGGCCTAGCTGGATGTATCGCAGGTAAGTGAGAATGTCACAAACGGCAGTAATCTATTAAAAATATAATTTGGTTTAATGGGAAGACACAAAGAAGTTGAAAGTGATAGGAAATTGTGACTCACTCGGTTACGACACAACGAAGATATAGTGTACCACTGATCCTCGAGTCCGTCACCCAATTTGATGCGGTAACGACACGGACGTTGAGTTTCCAGCAAAGCGCATATCCTACAAAATGAGATCCGAATACAACTTAAGTTTAATTGAATTCCGATAATTTGTCGGTTAAAGAAATCAAAACACGTTGGAATGGCGTTAGTTTCAATTGATTGTAACCGACGTACGTGGATTGTGTTGCAAACTCTTCGATGAAGATGACGTTGTCTCGAACGGCACGCCTGACACGGGCAGCCAAATCACGTTGAGGGAAATCCAAGCACCGATCGGCATCTTCTTCAAAGAGTCTCTGCATTAATGGGCTACTTTCCTGTTCCAGACTTGGATTTTTGCGCCAATTTTCCAGTTCGTCGTAGAGAACAGGGTCCACTTCACCGCACCCATCACCGTCAGGAGTTCCCGCTAGATGGCTCCCACTACCATTGACGCAACAAGCATCGGCTGCTGTAGCAGTTGCGGGACGTGCTGGATTCTCAGGACTGGATGATAACGGACTGTTCAAATCTGCACCTCCCTGGATGTGGTGATATTTCATGTCACAATCTGAAGTTCCTCTTCGATGTCGAGTAAACATTTTCAATCCTCCTCCACTGCTTTTATGGCTAAAACCATTGCCAATAGATGGCGGTGTATTGTTGACATGGATATTCCCCGAAGACAGAGAACCGGACAATTGCGGATGAAGATGGGCATTCGGCTGGCTGGGAGTAGATGTCAAAACAAGCGTTTTCAAGGCTTCTACTTCAGCACTCAGCACTTCCACTTGCATCCGAGCTTCTTTTAAAGCTTTTTCGGATGCTGCTGCTTTCACGTTGGCTGCATTCACCATCACGTGCGCCTCCTATAACGACAACAGACAACTGAATGAGCATCGACATTTGCTAAACATCAATAGATAAAAACTGAGTTCGAACCAATTCAATTCTGTTGGTAAACTGATCAATTTCAAATTCAAGATCTTGAATACTTTTGGCGAAACCACGAGCCATGATTCACTCAAAAAATTTGAAGTTTTACACTATTCACCGACACAGATCAGAAAACAAAGACTCACAACAGCTGGAATGTATTGGATAAGGCTGTTGTTCTAATCAGTTGTGTAACGTAGAACATTTAAGTTAAAAATGAGGAGAAAGAGAGAGAGACCGGATGAAGGCCAAAAATATTTCTTATCGCTCTATGTGTGTGGTGTGTGTGTGGCTCACACACACGGCCACCACCAACCATACCAGTCTCTCCCAAAGATAAAACTGAGAGTTTTCCGTTTTATTTTTATTCCTTTTTTTTTTTTTTTTTTTTTTAACCGAAAGAGTATAGAGAGGAGGAGGAGAGAAACATCATGGCGGTAGGCGGTGAATGCGCTTGCGCCATTGGTCATCACCTGAAAAAGACTGGCGGTGAGTTCGCGGACTTCATTTTCGACGTCATCTCGGATCTGAGCCAAACGTCCGCATTCCGCTCGACTTTGTTCCAGTTCTAAACGTGTTTTTTCAAGTCGTTGTTCCAGGTCGATATCTCTCACCAATTCGACCTACAAAACAGAGATAAATTCATTTCTATTTGACACGAACTTTACCAATTCAGTTTGAAGAACAAGGTTCATTTTGAGGACAGGGCTAATTGGAATTCCTTCAGACTTTGGAATTTTTACGACAATTTCTCTTTGGTCAGAAGAATAATGGATTGGATAATTACCGAATGGTTAGGTATTTTACTGTTGGCCGTGGGCGACGAACATATGGAAAGTGGCGAATAGATCGGCATAGGGGAAGAAGAAGCTGAAGATGTGAGCTCCTCTTCGGCCGTCTGGCTGAGGCCATGGTTACTGCAAGTGCTAGCGGCGCTAGCAGTGGAGCTCGTGGAACTTTCACGGCTGTGACTTGGGACGTGATGGACACTCACGACAGCTGCGGAATCGCGGGATGGCAAGGGATCCGGTTGGGCCATTATGTCCGTCAATCCCATCGTTAGTAAAATACCTGATGTGGTATTTGCTATTAAATAAAAATCATCATTAAGAATTGCATGAGTTAAAAACAAGAGAATCTTAAAACTAGAGTTGTTGAAAGACGTTACTAGATGGCAGTTCTTTTTTAAATATCTTCCCACTAGATGGTGTTCTACATGTAAACAATTAAAAAAAATAAATACTTTAGTGAAAAAACGAAGGAAATGAAAACAAAGACACGAAACAATTGTGAAAGCAGCCGGAAAAGCCGCAAGCGGCCCACTTATTATTAAGACCGGAGGACAAACCTTCTATTCTTCCCTCTCCATTCGGCTTGAAACCAGGTCTGAATAGAGTGCTACCATTTAAAACACGAGTTTCCTGCTGCTACGATTTCCCTTCACATAGAAAACAATTTTCCAACAGAATGTTGATGTTAACCAATTGGAGGAGAACAAAATAGAAAGTTTAAAAGTCTTTACAACCTCCTGGTGGAGAAAGCTACTCTCCATGGTACGCAACAACTTGCAATTTATTTACAATAAGTAGGCTCCATCTTTCTCTCTCTTTGGCCCAGTGGTATTTCATCCGCGAAAATAAGGGGAAAAAAGAAAGGGGAGAACGGATTTGCCACATTGAAACGGAGAGACCAGGCCAGTCAAAACGGGGAAAGGAGGGCGTCTCATTTATTGCATTGACCCTTTTCCCGAATTCCACGAGATAAATCGACATTCTTTTCAAACCACAAATAAAACAGGTTGATCTGGCTCTTCGTGACTACAATATAGGAAAATGACGAAACTGAGAAGACAACGAAGTGGGGATGGCCTCAAAGGACAAATTTAGTGAACGACTGGCCTTGATTTCATAGGGCGCGTGAATCTCAAGGACTGCAAGGATCGATAATTTAAACATTGACGTCCTTGGGATTTTGACCATGACATATCCCTGTCGTAGACGAACGAAAAAAGAACTTGCAAGTTGTTGCCAAAAACATTTGGCACGACACCATCTCCTTAATGTTTACTTGTACGGTTTTCTTTTTGCAAAGGTTTCAAGGCCTTTTAAAGATAAAAAGAAACCCACGAGCTGTTTACGCCCATCTTCTTCTAGTTCCACCGAAAAGTCAACGACCACTGAAAAAGCCAAGACTCCCCCTCGAGGCTTTCGTGGTGCAAAAAAGATCATCCTGAGTGCAAAGTAATATGATAACTTGTTTTGGCCAGCAACAGAGATCAACTACACCAAAATTCCCTTTTGATTGGACATCTCGATATAAGCCCCACCAGTTTAAAGGTTACATGTATTGAGGCCAATAGCAAGAAAGACTAAAACATTAGGTTGTAGTGATCTCTTTAAAGATTAAACTTACCAAAAGAAATCAGCCTTTTATCACTTGCTTGTAAAAAGTTGTTCTTCGATAGCAGCTAAATAAACACTACCAGAATGCAGTAGTATCCAGGCGAAACTATTCACTTTTCAATAAGCACAGCGACAATTCTTTGGAGATGATCGCTTTTGCCCTAAAATAGCCTCTGCTGCTGGACACGGACTGATGATCGTATTGATGATGGATAACACAAACCCACATGTGAATCTATGTCTCACAGCTGTCAGTTGAACAACTTTTTTAGAAACAACACAACGACCCTACTTTACACTAGCACTCAACATACAAAAGACTGGTATACAACTACTTCTGAAGACGCCCAATACCAGACGGGAGATTCGCTGAGTAGAGCTGCGTGATTAGTATGACAGAAACCCAATGGGGGTAAAAACACGCAGAGCCGAGACGGAACTGAAAATGAATCAACCTCTAAGCTACAGCGTCACCTCGGCAACTGCGCAGTCTCTAACGAGTAACTTTACTACCCTTTTTTTTCCTTGCGTCATATGGCCTCCCTTTATTACTTCAAGTGTTATTATGGATTACCAACAGATGGCCAAAGATAGCAGACGAAACATAAAAAATGACAAAATACTGTTGACACAATCGATGGAATGCCGGGAAGAAAAAACAGGATTTGTATTTCTTAACCCAACAATTTACAGAACTCTGCAGATATCCGTAAACGGAACTTGAGTCGCACAAAGAAAACTTTTTCCTAGTCTTCCAGGAAAAAGTAATTGCCCGATCTCTTCTGCTCCACGTCCTATAAAATTTTCAAAAAGGAGAAAAAAACATTTTGAATTTAAGGTTGGTTATTAAAAGATACTGAAAACAAACCTTGACGGAGTTCTCTTTATTAATTCGTGGCCGGTAGTTGTTGGGATCTCGGCGGAAAGTAATGGCCAAGAGCTCAAGAAAGCGGTTCATGCCAGGCAAAAGGGCTTGAGGAGCGTTGGCTACCGACTCGATCGAAGGTTGGCCTTCAAAAACGATGACACGGTCAGCCAAGTAAGTGGCCATGATGAAATCGTGTTCTACGACGAAAGCAGTTTTCTTGGCGTGAAGAACGAACCTTATTTTAAAAAATACGTTTTATCGAAAAGCCCTCAAAAGCAAAATGAATCTATTCCGCTCAAACCTCTTGATGACTTTGGCTGCTACTAAACGTTGCTCGGAATCCAGATAGGCGGACGGTTCGTCGATGAGGTAAACATCGGCCGCTTTGCCCAAACACAAAACAATGGCCAAACGTTGAAGTTCACCACCAGACAAGTTTTGCACCTCCTGATCTATAATGTCGTCGATTCTCAACGGCTTCATCACATCGGCCACGAACTATTAAGAATAAAATGTTATGTATGAAAACAGAAGATGTGTTTGTGAGATACTCGCGAGGAATCTGAATTGATCAAAAATACCTGAGGATGAGTGTAGGCATCACGAACTTTGTCATGGAGCAGAACGCGGACAGTGCTTTGCGATTTGGGGCTGATTTTTTGCGGCTTGTAACTAATGTTGAGCGACGGAATTTCTCCTGAACCCACATCGGGGGTCAATGATCCTGCCATCAACCGAATCAAGGTCGTCTTTCCTGTACGGTTTAATATTTAGAAGGAATTCAACAATGGTTCATTACAAAACATCTATCACCTGTTCCATTTTCGCCGAGAAGAACGATAATTTCAGCATCAGTGAAGGAGCCACTGTTGACGTTGAGTTTGAAATCGCCAAGGGTTTTCGACATGTTTGGATATTCGTAATGATGGAGACGTTTGACTTCTTCCTCGGTTGCTGATTCGGCAACACGGAACACGAGCGATTCCTCACGGAAACGTAAATTTTCCGTGGGCACATAACCATCTAGGAAAATGTTAATGCCTTCACGGACAGAGAATGGAACCGTCACCACGCCATAGACACCCGGAATTCCATACAGGCAGCAAATGAAGTCTGACAAATAGTCCAGAACTGACAGGTCGTGTTCGACAACGACGATATATTTGGTCGGGTGCAGAAGGGAACGTAAAGCCTTGGCGGCGTTTAGACGCTGCTTGACGTCCAAGTAACTTGACGGTTCGTCGAACATGTAAACATGCGCATTTTGGATGCATACAGTCGCACAGGCGAAACGCTGCAGTTCTCCACCAGATAAATTTTCAATATTTCTTTCGGTCAAGTGGCCCAGATCTGTGAAATCACATTTCAATCATCGGAACACCGTTATAACTAAGCCACTTAATGAAAAATATCGATTCTATTATTTCTTTACCCAAAATACGAATCATTTCTGATTCGTTTCCGCTTTCAGCTTTGCGCTTAATCATTTCACCGACACTTCCTTTAACAGCTTTAGGAATTTGGTCCACGTATTGCGGCTTGATCACCGTCTTTAAATCGTCTTCCAATACTTTGGTAAAGTAGTTCTGGAGCTCGGAGCCACGGAAATATGTAAGAATCTCCGACCATTCTGGTGGATCCTATCTCAATGGTAATAAATCATGAACAAAAAAGATCAGCAAAGCTTCTCCCAAATGAAATTCACCTTAAATCGACCTAAATTTGGTTTCAGCTTTCCAGCCAATATCTTCAGAGCAGTAGATTTTCCTATACCATTAGTGCCAACCAGACCAAGTACTTCACCTGTTAAATATTCAGACAAATACCATATATTCAGAAAAAATGCTAAATTTGAATTAAGGGCATGGATTCCTAACCAGCTCGGGGAGTTGGGAGCCTGTGGAGTTTGAAAGAGTTCTGGGAGTAGCGGTGAGTCACTTGGGAATCCAAGTTACTAGGCAAGTTGATGATAGTGATTGCTTCAAATGGACATTTCTGCATTAAAATCCAGCTTACTAACTGTTGCTTTTTTTGTATGGTAAATCAATTACCTTAACACAAATACCACAACCAATGCAGAGGGTTTCAGAAATTACAGCAATCCTGTCAGTTGGTGCTACTTCAATACAAAGTTTTCCCATCCGAACAACTGGACAGGATTTTTTGCATTCCTGGCGACAGCGCTTAGGCTTGCATTTATCTGCATTGATAATGGCTATCCTAGTAAGCTTGTCCGTTTCTTCAAAAGCTTTTCTCCGGGCTGCTGCCATTTTCTTGGATTTCTACACATAAAAAGGAAAGAAAAAACAGTAAAATATTTAGTGGGTGATGTGGAGTTCTACTTTCTTCAACAGCTTGCAGGGATACACATGAACTCACGTGTCACTGTCACGGGTTTAAAACCTGACAGTGGCTACACAGGAATACGCAAAAACATAAGTTATGTAGACATAAATTTATGATTGTAGTTTTAACAGAATCAATGTAAAATTTACTTATTTTGGCCAAAATTGAAATCAGAAAAATAAGGCCACGTCCAAGGACCTAATAAGCCAGAGGACCGGGAAAGTGTTCCGCACACTCTATTCAACACATTTCCCAAAAGGGAAGCAGTAAAAGATTGTACGGAACAAGGAATAAGGCGGGCATCCGGCATGGTATTTAAAATATTTCGAATGAGAGGTTTACGTACCACATTTTGTTCAAATTACTAGTTAATTTTTATTCACCATGTATGATTAGAGTATTTATCAGTTTAGCATCATTATTTAGTTTCCTTCACACAATTTCATGATATACAACTCTAACATTTTTTGTAATAACTAATAAGATAGCCTATTCTACAAAGAAAATATTGGCAGGAGACTCGCGCTTTTGAGAAATCACTTAAACTGCTAAAAGTCTTTTCAAGAATATAGTCTGCATATCTAAAAAAACCGCCATTTACAGAATAGCAGTAAGCCTAAAACAGGCATTCCCAAATACCGAGATTAACATTATACATATCGTCAGTAGTCGATAGCATCTAGCTAGGGATCGGCTCCGATTACCCGACAACCAGCTTACTACCGGAATGCACTGGCACTAAGCTGAAAAAAGGCTGAAAAAACCATATTTTAGTGTCGCGCCAGTACCTTCCGGTGGTAAGGCGGGTCTCAGGTAATCGGAGCCGATCCCTACATCTAGCATGCTATCCCCTGAGGTAAATTGGGTTTGGCAACCATAACCACTGTCCGTTGAGGCCCAGTGCATAAACCAACTTTACGATAGCATACACACTCCAAAGAATGTCGCATTGCAGCGCTCCGACATGGTGCTCGGGTCCACAAGAAAATTTCTCGTCTTTAAGACTTGCAAGTTCTTCATTGGCGACAACAACTACTGCAACAATGTGTTGAACACGATTAATCAATCGCATTATTGATCTTTACATAGGAATCTGGCTAAATCAAACCATATTTTTCAAGGTTGAATGTTATATACTTCTCTTATCACCGAATTGTTTTCTCTAGAGGAAGATTCTCATGCCAGAGTCATGGAACCCTTATTTCGTCAGTTGATCTGGCAATATCCGAGCAAAGATTCGTGTTCCCTTGCTTACGAGAAAGCTATTTATTTTGTTTGTATCAACACAGTTTTAATAAACTTAATAATCTTGAAATGAAAAATGTTGGAGATCGCCTCGCGAGATTTTTAGACGTTTCCATCTCGTTCTTACAGAAGTATTTTCGAATTACATACGTCGCTACGAAGCCGAAAGAAGTTACATCTTTCTTTTTAAAAATGTTCGTTTTTATAAACTGGTGGCAGTTGTAAAACATACAACGTTATACTTCTGAATGGAAGCGATAATCACATGGGATGACAACTGATTACAGACGCTTACAACCCATTCTTGATTCTCCAAGGGTGCAATCAATGATGGTGTCATTTTGGAAATGCAATTATTCCTTTGCAACGCATTTTGTTTTAAACGCATTGATAATAAATTTTAGTAAAAATGTAGAACGAATAATACACAAAACAGCTAATCAATAGATAAACACGTTACCTGATCCAAGGTAATGTTATTTTCAAAACGGCAACGCAGTCTTCACTTCCTTCGCTTATTCTCGATTCTTCCAGGCGTTTCTAGCAGCGGGGGAAAATTTAGTCTCGAACGTTCGACGTTGTTTCCCTTCCTGCTCTTCCCCGGCAGTTTTGATATAAGCCGATCCCTCGTGCTTCGTTCTCACAGTCTTCAACCGGCAATCGAGCGAAATACATCGCAGCGACTCCCAGGCGAATTCTCTCCACGAGGCAAAAGATAGTTTTGTTACGCTATTTCCTGAATCTTCTAATTGAAATTGAAGGTAGGATATTATTTTAATTAATAATGGTTATCGTATTGACATATTTTATTGCTGTGTATAGATCAAATTAAACGAATTTCGTAAACCAAAATTAGTTGATTTTATTAATGCATGTATGCGTGACGTTTGACGTGCTAGTTAAATAAAAATCTTATTTATTATAGATGCCAGAAGAAGTTAAAATGGAAACTGAGGCTGAGACCTTCGCATTCCAGGCTGAGATTGCTCAGCTTATGAGTTTGATCATCAATACCTTCTATTCCAACAAAGAGATTTTCTTACGTGAGTTGATCTCAAACTCCTCTGATGCTCTGGATAAAATCCGCTATGAGTCTTTGACCGACCCAAGCAAGTTGGACAGTGGAAAAGATCTTGAGATTAGGATCATTCCAAACAAAAATGATCGTACTCTGACCCTCTGTGACACGTGAGTTTTTTTGTTGGTATTAAAGGAGGAGCAGGTTTTTAATGGTAAAATTTGGTTTTCAGTGGTATTGGCATGACCAAGGCTGATTTGGTCAATAACTTGGGTACTATTGCTAAGTCTGGAACTAAAGCCTTTATGGAAGCACTCTCGGCTGGAGCAGATATTTCCATGATTGGCCAGTTTGGTGTGGGTTTCTACTCGGCTTACCTGGTTGCTGATAAAGTCACAGTTCACTCAAAGCACAATGATGATGAGCAGTATGTTTGGGAGTCTTCAGCTGGTGGATCCTTCACAATCAAACCTGACCATGGAGAACCCATGGGCAGAGGTACCAAGATTGTTTTGCACTTGAAGGTAGTGTTTTGTGATCTATTTTGTCAGGGGTTTGGGTTAACTTCTTTGTCTTTGCAGGAGGATCAAATGGACTACTTGGAAGAGAAGAAAATCAAGGAGGTGGTGAAGAAGCACTCACAGTTTATTGGGTATCCGATTAAGCTGTTGGTTGAGAAGGAACGCGACAAGGAAGTCAGCGATGATGAGGCTGAAGAAGAGGAGAAGAAAGATGAGACCGAGGAAGAGAAACCAAAGGTAGAGGATGTTGGCGAAGATGAAGAAGCTGATAAAGAGACAGACAAGAAGAAAAAGAAGACTATTAAGGAGAAGTATTCGGTCGACGAAGAACTCAACAAGACCAAGCCGATCTGGACTCGTAATCCCGACGACATTAGTCAAGAGGAATATGGCGAGTTCTACAAATCTTTGACGAATGATTGGGAAGATCACCTTGCCGTCAAGCACTTCTCCATCGAAGGTCAACTTGAATTCCGCGCCCTTCTTTTCGTCCCGCGTCGCGCTCCTTTCGATCTCTTCGAAAACCGCAAACAGAAGAATCACATTAAATTGTACGTCCGCCGTGTATTTATTATGGACAACTGCGAAGAACTCATTCCCGAGTACCTCAATTTCATGAAGGGTGTTGTCGATTCCGAGGATCTCCCCTTGAACATCTCTCGAGAAATGCTTCAGCAAAACAAAATTCTTAAGGTAGGTTGTTAGAACATTTTAATACGAATTCAAAGTTGTGAGATAAATTGTTATTTTTTCCTTCAGGTCATCCGCAAGAATTTGGTTAAAAAATGCATGGAACTTTTCGAAGAGTTGGCCGAGGACAAGGAAAACTTCAAGAAATTCTACGAGCAATTCAGCAAGAACTTAAAGTTGGGAGTTCATGAAGATTCCACCAACCGCAAGAAGATTGCTGATCTTCTCCGTTACCACACTTCAGCTTCTGGGGAAGACCAAGTTTCTTTCAAGGAATACGTTTCACGTATGAAGGAGAACCAGAAGCATATCTACTACATCACTGGTGAGAATAGGGATCAAGTCAGCAACTCGTCTTTTGTTGAGCGTGTCAAGAAGCGCGGTTTGGAGGTTATTTTCATGACCGAGCCCATTGATGAGTACGTCGTCCAGCAGCTGAAGGAATATGACGGAAAGCAGCTCGTCTCCGTTACTAAGGAGGGTCTGGAACTCCCTGAAGATGACGAGGAGACCAAAAAGCGAGAGAGCGACAAGGCTAAATTTGAGGGACTCTGCAAAATCATGAAGGATATCCTTGACAAGCGCGTGGAGAAGGTTGTCATCTCCAACCGTCTCGTTGAGTCTCCCTGCTGCATTGTCACATCGCAGTATGGTTGGACTGCTAACATGGAGCGTATCATGAAGGCCCAGGCTTTGAGAGATACCTCTACCATGGGTTACATGGCGGCCAAGAAACACCTGGAAATCAACCCTGACCATCCCATTGTCGAATCCCTCCGCGTCAAAGCTGAGGCTGATAAGAACGACAAGGCCGTCAAGGATTTGGTAATGCTGCTGTTTGAGACCTCTCTTTTGTCATCTGGTTTCTCGTTGGAGGAGCCAGCTGTGCACGCTTCCCGCATTTACCGCATGATCAAATTGGGCTTGGGCCTTGACGAAGATGATGTTCCTACTGGCGGTGAAGAAGCTAAAGCAGAAGAAGAGATGCCTCCCTTGGAGAATGACGAAGAAGATGCATCTCGCATGGAGGAAGTCGATTAAATATGTGGATTTCAGTTTTAACCCATTCAATTAAGTTTCTCTCAACCATGGTTCATAATTCAGCGTTTTTTTTGCGAACTGGAGTGAGGACGTTCATCTGTAAAACTAGTCTTATTGTCTAATATTATGGCTTCATTTCATTACGTTGTCCACTCATTCCTGGTATTGTATAACTACGTGCTAAGTATTGGAAATTCAATACAATTAATCGCGGTTTGCTATGAAATTTTCGTTTTGGTACAATGGATTAATAACGAAGCCTACATTGAAATTGAATTGATGTATGAACCAAACCGAAGCAGCTAAGAATGTTCTAAAAGATTAAAGATTTGGTTTTGAAAATATTAACCTCAAATACTGAGGAATATTTAAAAGCAATGTTTGTATCTGTCAAGAGTTATGATTCTGTGAAGAAGAATTCCATGTTGTGTGCGAGGAACTGCCGTTAGGTGTCGTAGGAATGCTGTATGGTGCAGACGAAATTAAGTGACGTTTCCATCTTCAAAGTTGGTTTTAAGAGTTAAATCACTTGTGCTGGTGGACGGATCATTGGAAGGTCGGTTAGATTAGCTCTCAAAGTATCATGGACAGTGCAAAAATCCAACATCTAGGTGAACGAGCAGCTAAGGCCGTAAGTTTTCATCATTAAGCTTTCGAAAGCACTGCCAGACAAGCGTAAGATAAAGAATTTTGGGATAAATGAACATCTTTTGCTTTCTAGGAAGCCGAGATCATGGCGCTGATGCAACAGTTATCATTGCTTAAATCAGGTGTTGCTGGTAATGATGCTGAAGACAACAGTGAAGCTGAGAAGTTGATGGCAGAGAATACTAAACTAAACTATCGAATCAACATCATGAAAAGAGTAATGGGATGTTTGATAATTTCAAAAGTTGATATAACTAAACATGCATTATCATAGGCAACTGGAAGACAATGGTGGTCAGAGAAGTGCGAAAAAATGTATACCAGAATCTGCTCCTAATGGCATGGTAAACATTCTACTGAAACTAGAAGAATTGTTCAGCTTGGCTATTGAGCAGGCTTTCCCAAATGTCAAGGGATTTCAAGTGGTTGTAGTACCAACCACCCCAAATTTTGGTGATTATCAGTTCAATGGAGCCATGTCCCTTTCTAAACTGCTAAGAACCATGGGAAAATCGCTCAATCCCCGTGAAGTGGCTAGTGTCATCAGAGAAAATGTTCCCTCCAATTCAGTCATCGACACCCTTGAGCTGGCCGGACCTGGATACATCAACATTAAACTAAAAGCATCTTTTGTCCAAGAACAACTTAGTTTATTGTTGACGCGTGGAGTCAGGCCACCATGCGGTGTAGAAAAGAAGCGGGTTATTGTTGATTTCTCATCACCGAACATTGCCAAGGAAATGCACGTAGGTCATCTGAGATCAACTATCATTGGCGACAGCATATGCAGGTTGCTTGAATTCCTTGGCCATGACGTGGTTCGTATGAATCACGTGGGTGACTGGGGAACCCAGTTTGGCATGTTACTCGCTCATCTGGAAGATCGTTTCCCTAATTTCGCTGAAGAAACTCCTCCCATCGGCGATTTGCAGTCGTTTTACAAGGTAAAATTATCAATCAACATCTTGATTTCATGAACAGTTAAGAAACCAATATTTTTGTACATCAGGAATCAAAAATTCGTTTCGACAGTGACGCTGATTTTAAGAAGCGTGCCTATGCTTGTGTTGTCAAACTTCAGTCGCATGATCCCGTTTACATCAAAGGATGGCAAGCCATTTGCGACGTTTCTCGCCGAGGTCTTATCATTATTATTATGGGCTATATGTGGGCATTATTCAACTTTGCTTGTGAAATTTCTATAGAATTTCAGAAGATTTACGACCGATTGGACATCAAAATCAAAGAAAGAGGAGAGTCCTTTTATCAAGATTTAATGAAGAAAACAGTGGCCTTGTTGGAAGAGACTGGCGTTCTCAAAGAAGATGATGGCCGCAAGGTAATGTTTGCTCCCGGGATAGCCGTCCCTTTGACGATCGTGAAGTCGGATGGTGGTTACACATACGACACGTCTGATATGGCCGCCATTCGACAGCGAATCCACGACGAAAAGGCCGACTGGGTCATCTACGTCGTAGATTTAGGTCAAGCTGGTCATTTCGAAACTATCTTTGCATGCGCCGAAGTCGCAGGTTGGCTGGATCGTAAGAAAACGCGTGTCGAACACGTTGGTAAGATTTTTTCACTAGACCTAAAATTGTGTTAACAATAGCTAATTCAATTGCGTCTGCACAGGCTTCGGTGTTGTGTTGGGTGAGGACAAGAAAAAGTTTAAATCCCGCTCAAGTGAGACTGTCCGCCTCGTAGATTTACTCGATGAAGGACTTAGGCGAGCCAAGGAAAAATTGATAGAAAAGGAGCGAGATAAAGTTTTAACTCCGGAGGAGTTGGAAAGCGCTCAAAATGCTGTAGCTTATGGCTGTGTTAAGTATTCTGATCTGGCCCACAACCGGAATGGGGATTACGTATTTTCTTTCGACAAGGTAAAAGTATAAAATGATTCAGTTGCATTAGAATGTGATCGTAACAGACTGGAAATTTGATCGCTCAGATGCTGGAAGATAAAGGCAATACCGCAGTCTACCTACTCTATGCGTATACGCGCATCAGAAGTATCGCGCGAACGGCTAACATAACGGACGAGCAAATAAAAAAGGCGGTGGCTGATGGTATTCCGTTGGGCCACGAAAAGGAAATGAAATTGGCAAAATTGTTGCTACGTTTTCCCGAAACGATTGTCCGTTTGACCGTTGATTTATTCCTTCATCCGCTTTGCGAATACCTTTACGAAGTTAGCACCGTCTTCACGGAATTCTACGACGTTTGTTACTGCGTGGAGAAAGACCGAACAACCGGCCAGATTGTCCACATCAATATGGACCGAATGGCTCTCTGTGAAGCCACCGCAAATGTTATGGCTCAGTGTTTCTCTCTCCTAGGCCTGAAAACCGTTCAGAAAATGTGAAACTAATCAAGAAAGCAATACATTGGATGGAAATATCAAATCAAGTATAATAAGTTCTCTTTACAAATGTGTGATTTTTAAGTCGTTTCAGAACCCAACGGCATGCCAAAAATGAGATAAGATCCCATACGTTTTGCGGCAGAAAAATGGATGTTTACATTTTCACTATCATTTTGTCATTGGAAGCTGCATATAGATTGTCCAGTAACACCCCCAAACGGATCACGGCCTATCTTCCGAGCTTCGAAATGAAATCCGTGAAAGACATCGGCGACCGTCCTTATCTTTTGTATACTAGTATACGATTTGATCCAAAGTTTGCATGTCTTTGATAGTGCACTTGGCTTGTGCCCATCTGTGACATATGGACGGACTTGGAAGCCGTCACTACAACAAATCGTGTTACGAGGAAGGACACTGTCTTTTTTGTTGTTTGGTTCAATCAAAGTGTTCAGTTGCGCACGCAAATCGTACGATACGCGTTCACGATTATCGAATGTTTTCAGTGTACATAACGTTCCGGGTAAGAGATAGTCAATCCCTTTTTCTAACTGGAGAAAAATGCAAATGACAACCGATGGCGTTTTTAATAATGACATTTCAATGTTTCACCAGCGAATATAATTTGTTGAAATGATATGAAAAGAATGATGAGTCGAGACATCAAAACAGTTTGTGTCGAAAGACAAATAGGACCATGGAGATACCCAAAAAAAAATTTCCCAACTGATAAATCATTGGATATTAACCTCAACACGTCAAGGCAATCGAGTGTTGTGATCGACAAAAATGTGTTATTTTTCATCTTCTCCCGTTCCACGCTACCACCCAATTAGCCATACGCTCACGTTAGTGTAGCCGACCCACTTTTGGAGCTGCATGATTCCACATCAGCTGTCTATTCAAACATTGTATCATCCTTCAAAGTGTATATACATAGACTCCCTCAACTCGTCTCAGATTTTGACCATTGCAAAAAAAAAAAAAAAGAACTGATACATTGACAACAGACATCCTGGGTTCCATAAGAATAAACATTCTCGACGACGATAACATTTTCAAAGTTTTGTAGATTTATAACGTTATTTATCTGTGTTACGCTCTACGCTTGTCGATGGTTTAAATAAATACAATGGGCTACCTACATTTCTTCCTTTTTTCCCCCAAAGCCTTAAAAGTGTTGTGTATTATGCGTACGACTGTGTAAGGCAAAAATCGTGTAGCTACAAATCAGTTATAAAATAGGAACTCGTAAGGAAACTTGACTTGACTCAGACTTGAACACCGTTGTTGAACGAATGGCTCGTTACTCATCCGTCGCATTCATCCACATTGTCCTCTGTTATTTAATATTCGTTTTGTCCTTAAGTTCCACTGGCGCTGCACTTTCGTTAAAGCAACAATTGAAACAGTTAAAGGAAAATTACGTAAGAATTTTATTGCCTGTTTTTCATGACTTTTATTTTAATTCAATAATTCATTTTTATACCAGAACCAGTTCAAAGAAAGTGTTGAAGCTAAAAATGTCCAACTGGAAGCTAAAGTGGCTCAACTGGAGATCCAACTCCAGGAGAACGTAAGTCCCGCTCTACCCCACTCATTCTTTTCAACGTATAATAAATACATTAATTGAAATTCAAACATTCCAGAAAGAAATTCGAGACCGTCTGGAATCGAGAATAGTTCAATTAGAGGCCAAAGTCCAACACCACGAGTCGTTTTTATCTGAGGTTTTGCTGTACCCGAACGTAACGGACAACCAGCAGCAGCAGCAATCGTCGTACGTAATTACAACTAGCGTTAGCCAATCAGTAATTGGAATGCCAACTTCATGCAAGGATCTCAAACAAATCGGACACAATTGGAGCGGATTATATTCGGTGATGGGAAACAAATCGGTCGAAACTGTTTACTGTGATTTCACTAAAATACTCGATGATCCAGGTACAGCAATCAGTTAATAATCCAATCAACGAATCAAATTAAATTAGAAGAGTATTTTGTTTTCGACAGATTTACAGAAATGGATCGGGTACGCCGATGTTAAGGCAATGCCCACCTATTTTTACGTTCAAAAGAATTCGTCCTTTTCGGCCTTTGACACCCCAATTCCGTTCGAAGTTGAACGAGTCAACGTCGGAAATGCTATGGATTCATCCAAAGGCGTTTTTACGGCACCGCAGGCTGGAACTTATCACTTTTCCTTCACCGGAATGGCCAGTTTTCCCACGTCTTCGATTTTTGTTTATTTAGGAGTAGGGCTTCACTTGAACGGCGATCGAGTCGGAATGGGTTTGGCCGAAGAGTCAAACACAATTAAAGGTCAAAATAGTCAATTCACTTTGCAATCGACACTCCACTTAGAAGTGGGAGATCGAGTTTGGGTCGAGATTTACTACAAATCAAGTTCTGTTTACCTGTACGACGCCATTGGTTATCACTATACTCATTTCACAGGGTGGATGATGTAAATCTGATGTTGAAAATAAACGTTTTATAATCACGCGCCCATGGAATATGGCCAGTATCTTAACCATTATTGCCTCTGCTCGAACGTCCGTAAAGAAAGGTTTGTATCTAGTGCCGCTAGAAAGCAGCTTTAGCGAAAATATTATGGTAGATATTTAGCTTTTTTCTGTAGGCAGGGTGACCACACGCTGCCCTGAGCTCGACCGGATAGGTCTTGATTTTCAAAATGGCTCCTCTCTTTCCGAGAAAATTCACCCACGTCTGCGTTCTGTTCCTTTTGACTTTTTGGCCAACAAGTTCGACCAGTATCGCCCTTCCACTAGAGGAGAAACTGCAACAATTAACCGACAGCTACGTAAGAATTAAATATTTTTATTTTGATTCGCTCACTTTGTGTATATGCTGTACAGACTACTTTTGAAAAACCACGTGCAACGACGATTTACGTCGTATAGCCTCAACTTTTAGTTTTCTCCATCTGTAATGTAGACTTTGAGTAATTAAATTAAAATTTCAAGTCACTCTTCAAGTTTTGAAAAGGATGCATCCGATACGCATGATGTAGACTTGAACGAGGAAACGTTGTTGGCTTCATCACTTTCCTTGGTTATCCCGAGGCATTTTGCACCAACAAACGGCCGTGAACGCGTACTGGACAACCTCCTACCACAATAGCCCATAATTTTGTTTTCGTTTGGTACAGGCGTCCTTTATTTAATGTTCAAAGTTAGATACTTGAAGGTTTTGCATCCAGACGCTGTTTGGTTTCAAACGAAGCCAGCAGCAGTTGCCGAACCCAACATGAGGCCTCGAAAAGGTCGTCGTAAAGAAGCATGTGGCGCAGAAAATTTTTTCACTTTGTTTATCTTTCGTCGGTTGTACAATTAACTAATCTGGTCACATAATTCAATAGATTAAATTCAAGGAAATCATTGGGTCAAAAGTATCTCAGTTGGAGAAAAAAGTGGCTGAATTGGAAGTTATAAATGGCCAACTTCAGATGAAAAATGTCCAGTTGGAAGAAGTGATTACGCAGATGGCGCCGGCAACAATAGTACAACCAATAGACAAACAAAATGTAAGCCTCGTATGTGTAACTTAATAATCTCACCTAATCCTGTATGGGATCTATTTATTTGCACTATAAAGCATCACAGCTTACAACTGTTTTTATCAGGTTGAATCAAAAGAAGATTTGGCTTCAAAAGTTCCACCACTGGAAACACTTTCGTTTGTTGTGAACCAGATACTGAAATTCAAGGAAGTTGTGGGTGAAAAAGTAGTACAACTAGAGCAGAAAGATGCTGAATTGGAAGGCAAAATCAATCAACTCGAGTCTAAGTCATTGCTGGTTGCCCAACCAGAAATGAAAGTTGAAAACGATGAACCGATATTGAAGGCCAGTTTTAAATTTGCGACAAATGAATTGGACACCCAACATCGACTGATGTCAGGAAGGGGCAGAACGCCAAGAACATGCAGAGAAATTTATTCAAGTGAGCCATCGTCGACATCAGGAATGTATTGGATCGATCCAGACGGCCATGGAGTGGGAGATGACGCCATTCACGTTTATTGTGACATGGCGACAGGTAATGGCATATTATACCATCGTGCAATGAAAACTCTTTCTAATTGTTCGTTATTTCTGTTTTGAAGGGTCGACTTCCATTGCCCACGACAGCGAATCACCAATTAACGTGGGTCATTGCGCTGAACCTGGATGTTACTCGAGGACAATCAACTACAACGCGAGTAATAAACAAATGAAAGCATTAATTGAATTGTCAGCAGAGTGCCATCAATCCGTTGTCGTAAGTCAAGACTTTTATTGTGCACTTAGTCTATTTTTACCAGTTTTCATTTTAATCGCACAGTACGAGTGCCACTACGCCCCGTTCGAGTTCAACAACGTCCCTTTCGCCTGGTGGAATGACAGGAATGGAAATCCGCAATATTTTTGGACCGGAAGCTTTGAAAAAGGGATTCACGCTTGTCAGTGTAGCATTGATGGAAATTGCGTAGATGCTTCAGTTCTGTGCAATTGTGACGCCACTGCTCCAACGCCATTAGCCGATCAGGGTAACTTTATTTGTGTTGTTTTAATGATTGTTTATTTTGACGAATCTACCTTCGTTAACGTCTTCACCCGGACGTTTTTTAATGCAACGAATTGTCCACAGGTTTTATAACTGATAAAAGAATCCTGCCCATTACTCGTTTGAATTTTGGACGAACCCAGTTCGAAATATCATCCGGTGTACACACGCTGGGCAAATTCGAATGCTCCGGAAGGGCGGATGTCGCCCAAGTTCCAACGTCTTGCGAGGATCTATGGCACATAGGCCACACACTGAATGGATTCTATTCCGTCATGGGCCCTGCTATGATGGAAACGGTTTTTTGCAATTTTACCTACACACGCTGGGCAAATTCGAATGCTCCGGAAGGGCGGATGTCGCCCAAGTTCCAACGTCTTGCGAGGATCTATGGCACATAGGCCACACTGATTGGTTACATCGACGTCAAGTCGGTGCCAACCTATTTCTACGTGCAGAGAAGCGAACGTTTCTCAAAAGTAAACACCTCCATCCCATTCGATGTTGCACTTGTCAACATAGGAAACGCGATGAATTTGACAACGGGCATTTTTACCGCCCCGCGGGCTGGAACGTATTTCTTCTCTTTCACGGGGCTGGCGGAATTTCCGACCTTTTCCTCCTTACTCTATTTAGGCATAGACCTTTATCTCAACGATAATCTCATTGGCAGAGGTTTTGTAGAAGATGCCAACACCACGGCCGGCCAGTTTAGTCCAGTGACCCTCCAGTCAACATTGAATTTGCAACCAGGCGATCAAGTGTGGCTGGAAATCGATTCTCTAATGCCTCCCCTTGTTGACGAGCGTATTGTTCGCCGTAATAAGCGTATGCTTCCGACAAAAGGAGTCGTTTTATTTGACGACAGTCGCCATTTTACTCATTTTACCGGCTGGATGTTGGAAGAAGACATTTCGCAATCACTTTAAATGCAACCAACACACTAACACATTTTATTAATTTTTTTATACCTAGCTCCTGTGCTCAATACATTAGACCCAGCACTTCTCTCTAAATATATTTTATTTTTCATATATTTTGTTCAGGTACAAACAAGTGATGTGGCTAAGGTCGTTGTCATATGATAAATTTCGCTTGTAAAACTACAAGAAACATTTTTGTAGTTGAAGGGATGACGGCTGACACCGTCAACTCGGACAAGCTGAAATAATTTAATCAGTAGGCGTAAAAACCAACAAGTGTAGATAAACATGCATGACGTTGATGTGTGTCGTGTTACACGACAAGGGCCGCAAGGCGCGTGATTGATTACTATCTCACCTGATGATAGCAAATGCGGTTCACGTACTCGCAATGAATTCGACCCATGGGCTCACGTTTTAAATAATTTTGAAAGTATATCAGATTTAACTTATTTCGTTTTTTCTCTTCGGTTTATACAAACAATTGAGTTATTATATGCAACGGATGACAGCTCAAAGTGATCGCGAAATTTCTTCTTCCAACATCCAACCGGTGAAGTGAGTAAAATGGCGACTGTCGTCAAAGAGCACCACTCTTTTCGCTGGGGGCATCCGCTTTTGCCGACCGGCAGGGCGCCCACCAACAAGAGGAAACAAAGTGTCAATCTGCAACCAGACTTGGTCACCTTGTTGCATGTGGAGCGTCGATTGAAGACTCAGCGGACTGTACTGGCCAGCGACGGTGTTGACGTCTTCGACGAAAGCCCTTCCGGTGAGATTACCGTTCCAATAAAGATCTATGCCTAAATACGATAAATAGGGAAAAGTGGGGAATTCAGCCAGTCCAGTGAAGCAGAAGAAATAGGTTCCAGCTCGTGGGGCTGTGAAAATGCCTGTTGTCACATTCATGCCGTTGCCAACGTTGAGTGTGGCAACGTCGAACGGGATCGAAGCGTTGACTGTGGTGAACCGTTGGCTTCGCTGAACGTAAAAGTAGACGTGTGTCGATTTGACGTCAGCGTATCCGACCCATCTCTGGAAACCTAGTTTTGAGGTGAATTTAGAGTTCCATCATGGTTGTGTTCGATTCATGTCAAGAAAAGAAAAACTGAACGTCAGTTACCTGCATCGCCAGGAAGTTTCGTGAAATCGCAGAATATAATTTCCATCATTGCAGGTCCTTTGATGGAATAGAGTCCATTGAGTGAGTGACCAATCCGCCATAAATCTTCACATGACGTCGGTATTCCGGCCGATTTGGCCTGCCCGAAGCATTCGAATCTGCCCAGTGTATGAACACCGGACGATATTTCGAATTGCGTTCGTCCAAAACTCAGCCGAGTAACGGGTAGAACTTTCTTATCAGTGACAAAACCTGTTTATATAAGAGGACGTTAACAATGTGGCCAAGAAAATGCATTTCCAATTTCAAAATGAAGACGAATCAACTAACCCTGGTCCGTCAGTTGCATTGGCGAAGTGGAGTCACAGTTGCATTTGGCTGTAGCGTCAACGCAACTCTGATCAATGCTGCACTGACAAGTGTGTGCACTAGCATTACTCCCAGCCCAGAAATATTGAGGATTTCCATGCCTATCACTCCACCAGCCAAAAGGAACGTTGTTGAACTCGAACGGGGCGTATGTGCAATCGTACTGCAGAAATATGTAGCCGCAGGACAATTAATATTTTAACAGTAACAGACGGAGTAAAACTTGAACTCACCGTAATCGATTGTTGACACTTGCCGGATAATTCAGCCAACGCAATCATTTGTTTACTAGTTGCGTTGTAGTTGATTGTCCTCGAATAACATCCAGGTTCAGCGCAGTGACCTACGTCAATTGGCGATTCGCTGTCGTGGGTAACGGAACTTGATCCTTTTTTTTTTTCAATAGCAGGTTATTTTAATTAATTAGAAGAAAGAAAAATTGTACTTCATTTGTTGTATACCTGTCGTCATGTTACAATAGACGTAAATCGGATCGTCTCCCACTCCTTGACCGTCGGGATCGATCCAGTACATTCCGGAGCTCAACGACGGAATAGCTGCACGAATTTCTTGACACGTTCTTAAGATGCCTCTCTTTGCAAAGAAATAAGCGTTTTCGTTGTTATCCAAGTCGAAAGTCGTTCTGTCAGCGGGCTCTTTCGTTTGTAGGGCAATCAGCATTTCTTTCTGTTGGCTCACATTGTTCTCCAGTTGAACCATTTTGGTTGCAAAATCTTCTTTGATCAAACTGACCAAATTTCTCTTGAAAAATCAGGTCACAAAAATGGAATAATTATGAAGGAATAAAACAAATTTAATGCAATGGTGCACGTTACTTCCACTAGTCCCTCTAGTCGAAGAAGTTTGGTTTCTAATTCCGTCACTTTTGCTTCCAGTTTAATTTCTTTTGCTGTCACAGCTTCTTTAAATTTTACCTTTAATTACATCAGTAAATACGCGTTAGATTCTCCTAGAGTCTGAAACCAAAGAGAATAGGGTTATGTTATTTACGAAATTTTTGTTGAGATCCTGTAATGTAATGGCGCTCGCTGTCGAACACGAGGTCAAGCAGACAACAACTAACAGCGCCATGAGAGCCATTTTTTCTTAAGTACAGTACTTTTGTTAGAAACGTTTGTAATGGAAGCGTTCTGTTTTTCAACTGAGCGTTGGATGTTAAGTTCAACGCTATTTAGGTACTTCTGGAAACAAGCGCCCTGATCAGAGAATCACTTCCTTGTACAAGCCCATTTCTCATGTACCCAAAGTTCCATTTTCATAACCGTGTCATGCTCAATTTGCGGTACTCAAACAAATAAGGGAAGCTAATCGCATGACCCTTAGGGCCTGATAATAGCGTTGATCGACTTCCCAGGGTTACTGGACGTTTGCAGGATGTTAGTACTGGTTTCTGAAGTTGTTTGTTACTGTCTTTTTTACAAGACTGGAGGAATTTGGAAAGGATAAAGTAAGTGAAATCCTGTTTAGGAAAAATGAGAGGATGTAAATGTCCACTAGCCAATTTAAATATTAATTTATTGCTCCGTGACCTTTCGGGCAAGGACGGTGACGATGATTTTTGAAAACAAATTGTTAGGCAGAATGCAGCGCATGACAAGTTGCCAACATACAACGTAGTACCCAAATATCGAAGGGGGCTATGCCTTAAGGCGTTACGTGCATCTGGGGCCGTATTCTAGCCTTGACTTAAGCACGGAATTTTTTCTTAACTTACTGTTTTTTGCTTAAAAATCCAATTTATGCTTGGATTTACCTAAAACCGTATTCTAGCTTTTCTCAACTCACTTTTTTTTCTTAAGAAATATTTTGAACTTGTCTTTTTAAACTTAAGATAGCAAATTTTTGTAAGCCAACTATTAGTTGGCTTACAGCGGTTATTTTCTTAAAATTCCGTGCTAAGGCTAATGCTTACAGCTATTGTTGTCCTAGTTTTTAGTATTTTCACGTGTCATTGTTTTGATTATCAAGTAACAACATCTAGTGGTCTAGTGAGAATTGAAGATGAATAACATCGACGAGTTCGAACGTCACCTTGATGTTTTGAACGAAGTTTTAAATAGTGACAATGACAGTGATGCGAATGAGGATGAATTGTATGAAAAACGAATAGAAGTGAGAAGGAGAATGGTTCCGTTTTATCGTCAACGTGCTGATATTTTTGATCTATTTGACGATAATAAAATTTACAAAGTATTTAGATTCGATAAAGCTTCTATTTGGTTTATCGAAGGTATTCTCTATTTCATATTATTAGTAGTCTTAAGCTACTACAACATTTCCATGTGTATTTAACTGTTGCATTGGCTGATTAACCATAGGACTCATTTTCAACAAATTGGGCCGCAAGTTGTTTGTAGACCAGTTACAATCAACAATCAAGTTTACATTAAACTAATAAGCAACACAATTATAGCTAAGTTAACTTTCTTGCGATGTACTCATCAACTAAAGTTCTATTTGGAATGACGACCACGCTTTTTCTTTTATTGCTGGGGCCATTTCAATCTCGCAAGTCTTTCATTAGCACAATAAACACAGTTCAAGATACCAAAACTGTCAATCAAAGAGTCTTATAACTTTAAAAATACTAATTAGATTCTAGCTCTAGCAGACGCCTTGCAATAATAATAAAGTAAACAGCATCTATTATTGTACGCAATGTCATGAAACGAATATTCTTATTGGTCGCTATAAGGTCCGCCCTCTAAGCAAATAAAAAATTCTATGCTTGAAAAATCTGATCTTAGAATTTGAACTTATACTAAGTTCAGAAATAAAAGTAAGAAAATTTAAGCTAGAATACGTGTTTATTGAAATGACGAACTTCCATTTTTTCCTAACTTACGTGAGGAAATTTTATAAGAAATTTTAGTAAGTTTAAGACCAGAATTTAAGCCAAGGCTAGAATACGGCCCCTGGGCTAAACCATCGCGAAAGTATATACCCGTTTGGGTTTCTCAACTCAAACGATTCAGAATTCTCACGATAGCCATATCTGATGTGTGTAACTTAAAAATTCCCTCGAGCGTTCATCACTTCTTTAAAATGATGACCAAATATACGTCTCACTGCGAGATGGAAGTGAATTAGTAGTGTCACATTTCGCAATCGAATTCAGCAACCGCATTCAATTCCAAATTTTATTATGAAAGCAAATCCCGTTAACACCTTTGCGGATGGCGGTTGTCAGTTTTCTTTTTTTCTCTTTGAAAAAAATAAAACTGAACTCTGCTAGAATCAAAAATTACTCTATGGCTTCCTCAAGAATTACAGTAACGTCGTTGATTTCCGCGAAAGATTCATTGGATTTTCGATTGACGTCATCAACATTAAACAAGAAAACTTGAATGAAAAATGCGTCATCTTTTGGGATTTTTTACAACTACGGTGAGACATTGATGATCTGGCAACACAGCAAACCAAATGATTTTGCAAAGGCTAAAGAGTGGAAGAGAGAAGAACGGAACACAGATCACCTGAGAGTCAGATAGAGAGACTGTGCGGGCGAGAGAAACAAGTAAAGTCAAGAAGTCCGAGAAATTATTTTAAAACTGGCTGCTTAACGGCTTATTTTCTGCTTCTAATGTTTTGACCATTGTTCACACGCGGTGCGAAAGAGTTTAAGAGTTTTAACTGGGGTAACAGATTTCACGAATTTCGCACCTTTCTTTTTGTTTACTGGCTGGTTGCATTCTCTTGAAGAGGTTCTCCAACCTGGAGGTCAATTGCCTTGAGGTAGGCTCTCGTTTTTTTCCCCTTTCTTTTACGCTCTGTTGCTTAGTCTTTAATATTTTCATAGAATTTGTCAAATATGATTTGAGGTTTCCTAGGGTGGTGCTATAATGCTGTTAGTTGGTTTTCTTGGGCTACTGAATCAAATACTTGAGTGATGTAACAACAAATGGAATGGCCACAACATGAATCTCCTCAAGATGGCTTGATATGCTGTTGAAACAGCTATACATTTCTCAGTTATGTTACCATGCAAAGCTAAAACTATAGTGTACTGTATACCAAAGGTTTTTTTTAGCTTGCTGTGGTGCATAATATTGATTGCTTAACCTCATTCTGTAGTGGAGAGTTCGATTTAGGAAAAATACTTGTGTTATCTACTGTCCCCATTTGGTGGACTGATGTTGCATAATCCAAGATGTAGAAATGCACTTGGGAGAGCAGCAAACAGTTCTTTATGTTTACTTTTTCTATTCAACATGGTGTTTGACAAATGGGTGTGCACAGACTAGCCGTTGCATACTTTCCAATTTTACTCATTTTGACAGTTTCCTAATATGGCCTTATTGACTTATTGAATCAGCATAAAACTTCAAGGTGATATTTCGTGAAATGTTGGTGGATTGGTGTACGAATGAGCCCGCCGCATTGCTTGTATTGTAAATGCAATACGGAAGTGAAGGCGGAAGTTGGGGGTTTTCAGCCAATAGAAGGGTTCAGAGGAAGTGGTATGTGGGCCTGTTCTTCAGGGATTCGGGCAATCGATAGCATAGAAAGACAGTCTGGTAAATGTGTGGTCTTGGTTGGAATTATTTTCAACGCTTTTGTTTTTTTGTTTTTGTTTTATATTCTCTTTGCAGTTGTAATTCAATCGCGTACGTAGTTTCAGTGAGCCGTCACTGTCATCATCCAACCTCAACAAAGGAGTTATCCTGGATTTTTTCTGGTGGTGGTTGCGTCAGAAGGGACCGGGACCCAGTCCCCGACGTCGATACCAGCAGCAACAGCAAGAGAGATCTCAACAACATCGTCATCGAAAAACCCATCGTTCCATTGGTACGAATTGCCACAACAATAACAACGACGAAAACAATATGTTAGGGGCCGCTCAGGATCAACTGGCGCCCATTCGACTTAGTGGCCATACCTTGGACAAAGCCACCAAAGCCAAAGTGCGCCCATAATATCATTTCAAAAATCGCCAATGACTTAACCTTTCATTACAACAGGTGACGCTTGAGAATTATTACAGCAATCTCATCGCTCAGAATGTCGAACGACAGCAAAGACTCGCTAAGTTGGAAGAGACCTTGAGGGAAGAAGGTTTGACGGAGACGCAGAAACAGGAGAAACGTCTGCAACATGCCGTCAAAGAGACTGAATTCTTGCGACTGAAACGTTCTCGTTTGGGCGTCGAAGATTTCGAACCTCTGAAGGGTAGGGTTCTTTTTATTATATCATCTTTTCTTTGGTTAACATAATTTTATTGTTATAATTTCACAGTGATCGGTCGAGGGGCGTTTGGAGAAGTGCGTCTTGTTCAAAAGAAAGATACCGGCCATGTTTACGCTATGAAAATCTTGAGGAAAGCTGACATGTTGGAAAAGGAGCAGGTGAACACACAAAACGTAGAAAGAATTTTTCGTGGAATAATTTTCTCGTATGATTAAAAGGTGGCTCACGTTCGAGCTGAACGTGACATTCTAGCCGAAGCGGATCACCAATGGGTTGTGAAAATGTATTATTCATTTCAGGATCCAGTAAACCTCTACCTTATTATGGAATTTCTTCCTGGAGGTAAACAATTTCCACCCCAAGTCGTCATAGTATAGTATCAGTAAATGAATTCTGGTTGTTTTCCTCAACATTAAAAACAGGTGATATGATGACATTGTTGATGAAGAGAGACACTCTATCGGAAGAATGTACCCAATTTTACATCGCCGAAACGGCGCTGGCCATCGATTCTATTCACAAACTGGGCTTCATTCACCGAGATATTAAGCCGGACAATCTCCTACTCGACGCTCGAGGTCACATTAAGCTCTCGGATTTCGGTCTTTGTACGGGCCTGAAAAAATCTCACCGCACAGACTTTTACCGCGACTTAAGCCAGGCAAAGCCATCCGATTTTGCTCCGAGTAATCCCATGGACAGTAAAAGACGGGCCGAGAGCTGGAAGAAGAATCGACGTGCGCTAGCCTACAGGTCTTGACGCAATCCTTTTTCTTTCTCCCACCGTATCCTTGTAGTATTTTACTTGACTGATGTTAACTTGGATTCAATTCACTTTAAGTTAAAATTCATTTAATTCGGTTATAGCGTGATTCAACCAACAGAATTTTAACTCGTTTCAAATCCATAGCACGGTGGGGACACCTGATTACATCGCCCCGGAAGTGTTTATGCAAACGGGTTATGGCTCGGCGTGTGACTGGTGGAGTTTGGGGGTCATTATGTACGAGATGCTGATCGGTTATCCACCATTCTGCAGCGAGAATCCGCAAGAGACGTACCGTAAAGTAATGAACTGGAGAGAAACCCTCATATTTCCACCGGAGGTGCCTATATCAGAAGATGCTCGTCAAACCATTTTGAGGTTAGTTTTATTTTTTTTTTAGACGCTGTGTTTAAAGCTGTGAATGAATTCATAAATTCCCATACACACGTTAAGGTTCTGCTGTGAGGCAGATCGACGGGCGGGATCCCAACGGGGGCTGGATGATTTGAAATCGTACAACTTTTTCCGAGGTGTCGATTGGGAGCACATTCGCGAAAGACCGGCTGCCTATTTCGGTCAACATTCGCTCCATTGACGATACATCTAACTTTGATGAATTCCCTGACGTCGACCTGAAAATCCGTAATTTCTCTTTAATTAAATTATATATATTTTTTTTCTGTTATTTAATTGAAGCAATTTATTATTCGGCTTCGCAGCTTCGGCACCTGAGCCTCCAAAAGAGGGTGACGTGTCTACATACAAGGATTGGGTGTTTATCAACTACACGTTTAAGCGTTTCGAAGGATTGACACAACGAGGTGTCCTCCCCTCGCACATGAAAAAGTAGTAAAAAATTTAAGAAAAATTCCTTCCCCCCACTCTTTTTGCTATCTGAGATATAAGAAAAAATATTTGTTGTTGGTTAACGGTTTTTTTAAAAGAACGATCCACTTGCACTTTGTACCGTCTTAAAAACGAATTCTACAATTTTTTTTGTCCCCCGTCTTTTGGATCCATTCGACTTGTGTAGGGAAAATCAACTAAATTTATCACATACTCTGGAAATCTTTCACTTAAATTCTTTTGTTTTCTTCTTTTTCCCCACTGTGTCTCGATCTCATCTTTATTATTATTTTTTTGAGGTTTTTCGCAAAAAGGAAAAAGCAG
The DNA here is from genome assembly GCF_020631705.1 of Daphnia magna. Lineage (NCBI taxonomy): Eukaryota > Metazoa > Arthropoda > Branchiopoda > Diplostraca > Daphniidae > Daphnia > Daphnia magna. The sequence goes on from NC_059185.1 coordinate 139,560, forward strand.
ATTAGCAACCAAAACCAAAACATGATTTGTATATAGATATTATTCTTCTCCCATTTTTCCCCCGTCAGATCTGCTATCCACCACTGCAACTCTTTGGATTCTAGCTCATCACTTCTACACCCCACAACAAAAATCCTCCTGTTGGTAAGCAATCAAAAACAATTCTTTGTTCCTGGTGTAAATGTAACAATAATAACAAATATATGATCATAGCATATTATTAATATATTTGGTAGTTTTTTTTTTGTTCTCCGTAAAAACTAAGTATTTAGAAAACGATTGCGTCAGTGAGAAGATTCGAGGAAGGGGCTTGATGAAAGGCACATGGTTAGCGTTGGGTTTGTTTTTTTAGAAAAGAGATTGAGACAAATTGGCACGGAATTACCGTATTAACTATAGGAAAATAAAAATTAACGTCCTTCGGCTGGGGGGATTCAACCAGTTAATATAGCAAAATCGTTGCGTGTGTGTGTGAGGCAGTGTTACGCGAAGAGTCCAATTGGAAGGCTTTGTGTGTAGAGTTTCGCGGCACTTTTTTTTACTTTGTCAACTTAAAAAATTCGTTAAAAATATTGCCAATCACTATTGTAGTTTCATTTTTTCGAGAATGGGCGTTATCATTTCAAAATTGGGCCTCTTTCCGGGATCTTCGTTCATGCAGATTCGGATCAATTTGGCCATATGTGGACTAGAGCCAGGAGGTATTGAAACTCTTAGTCCTTCAAGAGCGATCTAACATAAGAAGGTACAAATGTTTAAACCATGAAATTATTCGAATAAGAAAAGAACTCTTAGTCATACTCTTAGTCCAGCTTCCATTGGAGACAGCTCAGCGAAAGGTACTTGTCTTGTGGCCAGCTCCCATAAAAGAACGGCAAAGCTCCACATGTCGGCTGACTTGACGTTGATTTCTTTTCCTTTCTTTTGAAGAGCTTCTGGAGCTATCCATTGTGGACTGTAACAACGGCCCTTGTCCTGGAAGGAGAATTTGGCGTCAGCCATGCTAATACGCGCCGAAAGATCTTCATCAATCTGAAAACGTTAATCAAGTTATTATGTTATTGATGAATCCAAATCTTTTAGCTTCAATATAGATCCATTACCATAACGTGCTTGCTGGAGAGGGTAAAATTCGGCAACTGTTTTTCCAGAGAGTGAAGGAAGGCCATGCCTCGTGTGACGTCGAGAGCAAAGCGAATGGCTTGCGCAGTATCGACTACCAGGCCCGTGCCTTGGTGCAGGACAGCGTAGAGTGAACCGTGGATCATGTACTGGTTGATTACGATCAGATTCGGAGGGTCATTGCAACAGCCAATGACGGGTAACACGTTTGGGTGTGAGAAGATGCGAAGTCTTGGGAATTCCTCGTTAAAATCCCGCGAAATTCTCGGCGTGCACTGGCGAACGGCGAGAAACTTGGCCACAATGTCGTTACTTTGCCACGTTCCGCGCCACGATTCGCCTGATGGAGTTACCGCAAGTTTTTTGTGGAGCGACAGCTCTTGGATATTGATACCCTTGTGCCGGGACAGAGTCGCATCGCCTAGCGTAATTTAGTTTTCAAGCAAAATATGAAACATAATGTGTAAACCAATGTACTTACGGCTCCGGGTTTTCAGTCCAAGCCAACTTTGGTCCTTGAAACCGATTCGCTTTAAATCTTGTCCATTTTCAACTGCCAATTCTGTTTTGGTGATGAAAAAAAAAAAAGAAAGTGTAACATCTCGTCGAAATCGGCTGAAAATGAATCGCTAGTTACCGTGCAATTGTTTGGCTATAGCTCCGCTGCACTTGTCCAACGGAATTTCGCCATACTTGTTGGCAACAGACACATAGGCACCATAGTTGACCAGATCCTCTGCAATGCTGGAGTAAGCCCAAAAGCATGCATAATGTAGAGGGGTGTTACCATGCTCGTTCACAAAGTTGATGTCTGCTTTATTTTTCAACAACTGGAGTAATAGAATGAAATTAGTTTCTTGGCCATAATAGTGCCTAAAATTATTCTATTTTATACCATGCTGACAATTTCTCTGTGACCGTGAGCTGTGGCCAAGTGTAGAGGAGTATCATCTCCCATATTTGTGGCATTTACCCTAGCACCACGTTGAATGAGCAAAGTCACCAAGTTCAAGTGCCCCTCCTTGGCTGCCCAATGTAGTGGGCTGAACCCATGGTCATCACTAGATAGCAAAGAGCATGCGAATCAGCAGACATTAACACAAAAGTTATTTAATCTATTAATTACCCTTGATTCATGTCATGCTCTGTGTCATCCAGCCAGACACGAACCTGCATTGCATTACCTTCCCTGCACCAATGAAATATATCCTCCATTCTTCTCCTCCAGTGTCCTGAGTGACTAAAACCTATTTCCAGTCTATGGTCTTGTTATTGTGTGGGTAGAGAAGATAAAATCCAATACCTTTTGTTTAGATGTGATCAAACTGATTCCAGTAACTTCTGACAAATTTATCCAATAACTAAGAAACCTGTGGATAAAATTTAATGTCCCCAGCTGTTGAACTTCAACACAAATAATAAATATATCAGGAGAAGAACAAACTCTCGCAAAAATACGTTTGGGCGATGGCCCCAACTTCCTTCGTTCGTCTTGCTCTTTCACATGGCCTTTTTTGGGCATTTGTTTTGGTAACACAGTTTTGGAAATAGCGACTAGATGGTGTGTGATAAAAGCCCTCTATTGTCACAATATACGAACTGTAAATCGTCAACAGTCAAAATGTAAGTGTCATGACGTTAATTTTAATTGTTATACATTTAATAAATAAATACACTTTCATCACTTTTTGATTTCACCAGGACCGAATATTGGAAATCATTGCCGAAAAAGTACTGTGATTTTTGCAAATGTTGGATCACGGATAACAAAGCGGTATTCTAATTTGTAATGCATTTATGGAAGAGATGTTATCAGTCTCACATGTGTGTCCTATTTATTCTATAGAGTGTTCAGTTCCATGAACGAGGTGAGGGACACAAGGCTCAGGTAGCTCGTCGGCTTACCGAGCTTACCAGGAAAGGCGAAATTGAATATAGGCAGCAGCAACAAGTAAACACAGATCTCCAACGCATGGAGGAAGCTGCAATGCGAGCATATCACAAAGACTTGACAAGTAATCCAGATCTCTCAGCAAGAGTAAGCAATTTTTTTTACACTAATGCACTGTGCTACAATAAAGTATTCCAAATTTGTCACAGAACATGGCTAGTCAACATTCCCATGTGGCAAAGGTAATAGAGCATGCTGCTGCCAACCCCAAAAGTCTTATATCTGGAGAAGCAGCAGCACTCGAAGCAGCAGCTAACTTTGTTGGGTGTGGGCCAGGACCTTCAAAGCCACTTTTACCAGCTCCTAAAGTTTGGCATGAAGCTTTGTCACCTGAAGGGTATCCATACTATTGGAATGTTGAGACAAATGGTAAAAAAAACCCTGAAAAAAAAATATGTATATATAATTATAAAAATAAAAAAATATATATATATGTATAGATATATATATTTTTCTTTTCAATTTTTTATTTAATCAAACAAAATTGCTCATGACAGAGACTTGCTGGGAGGCCCCTGCTGAGGGCTATGTTACACTAATGGAGCAACAGCTGGAAGAACTGAAAAATGCTACAACCGACACAAAGGAAACATCAGCTGAACCAATGATCACTAAAAAAAGAAGAAAAAGAAGAAGAAGAAGGAAATGGAGGAAGAGTTTTATGAAGATTATGACGATGAATTTCAAGGAGAAGAACAAACAGCAGCTGAGACAACATCAGTAAACCCTTATGGACAATGGGAAACAGTTCAAAAAGCGTAAGACGTCTCTTATTTCATTAGTTCCGTTTAATTTCTAGTTTATTAAAAAAAATTTCAATATTTTTAATTTTTACATAGAGCTGAACCTGCACAACCTGTGAATTTACAGTTACCAAAAATTAAATTCTCTAACGCTGCCAAGGCTGCAGCCGTTGTCGTTCCTGCAGAACCCAAAATTAGGTTTACTGAAAAAACAACTGCACCTTCTTCCGGATTTTTGGGCTCGTTAGTCAAGCGGGAGCCGGGCGAATCGGAATTCAAAAAAAGGAAAATTGGCGAAGAGGGGTCAAAGAAAAATTTAAGGACAAGAGAATCAAATGTAGACTAACACAGTCTTTTTATCTTGTATCGTTTTAACTTTGCCATCAGGTGTTCCATTAGTTCTTTTTTCCGCGTAATGGTTCAATTGTTTTCGTACATCGCTCATGGTCTACTGGAAAAGCAATTTCAGCTCAATCATATCAAGATACATTATGATTCATTTCCAATATTTGGCTGGAATTATTCGATCCTTCGACGTTATGAAATAATCTCAGAGACAGTAACGGGACGTGAAATTTTTTACTGTATAGTTCTGGATCAGCGCGTACTTAATTGAACATTCGGCTGACTTCGTTCTAGTGAAGCAACCAAGCAAGAACATTATATTCAAAGCCACTGAAAATTAAATTCAAAGTTAAATTCTACTATCTTTTAAAAAAAAAAAAAAAAAAGCTTAAAAACTGCAAATTAAGATAACTGCCAAAAATGCCAAATGTTTTGGAAGAAAGCTTTACTTGGTCTGGTGCAAAACGGAAAGAATTAGATTCAAATTCTAGCAAAGTTTCATTTAATTTTTTGCCTGAAACTATGTTAGTTCGATCATCTTTTGAGGATGATATGCAGTATGCATCATATCCGATAATATCCGACGAATGTTGCAGAACATGGCCCTTATTATGGAATCTCGATTTTCTAAAGGCATCTCAGAGTACCATAATGGTTCTGTGTTGTCATTTTGTACATGCTGCAAGAGAAAAGGAATATTTTTCATTCAAATGTTTGATGGATTGGAAATCTTGAAATGTGGTGTCATTTTTTAAGATTCCCAGCCTCATTTGTCGTCATAAAAGATATTGTCGTCTGCTACCTCTGCCAACTGGCAGTTTTAGGATTTTAGCATTCATCTTTTGAGGACATCGTCGAAAAAGTATTAATAATACTCCTCAAAGATCTGTATTTTCCAGAAAAGTGTATTCTTTCTTTCTTCGTCATCTTAGACAATGAATTCTTTTATGATGCTGTCTTCGGCAGCGTTTGGACTACCGGTCGTACTCGCAAAAGCCGATGAAGCAAATTCGGATGGAATAAATAATGGTGCAAAAAAGATGAAAGCCTCAGCAATTCCCCTTTATCCTGAACCTGTTAGGTAATATTGGAGGTAAAACTAAGTGGTTGCTTCATAATTAGTAGAATTTTTTTATATAGTTGGGAATATACACCAAAACCACCTAATAAACTGGAAGAACTTGTTAAAACAACACGGATTCAAGCCACCAATATCAAAGCCGAATACCAACCAATTATAGACAACATTATACATGTTGCTGAAACTGGAAAAGCTCACACAAGCCGTATGCACTGACAAAGATCTTTTCAATCATTACTCGAAATGAGGTCTTTGTCATCTTTCGTCAACTGTAGAAGCTGTTTGGCGTGTGAGGAACGATACAACCACCAGGGTAGGGGCTATGGCCTTGGGAGGAATGGTTACTGGATTAATTGCTGCAAGGAGAAGAGGGTTGTTCAATAAAGTTTCATCTTTGTTGATTGGTTTGGGAGGTAAATCCCATTTTGTGGGATTAATTTTTTTTTTTAAAAGAACTGTACTTATACTAGTATAAATTTGCATTAATAATTGTGGCAGGTACGGGAATGTTATGCTATCCGGATCAAACAAAAATTTTAGTGAACGATACCGGCAAATTGGCTCTTAAAAATGCCCGAATTGCCTATCACTTTATTGTCGGAGGTATAATATTTTCTTTGGAATGACTTTCAGTTAGTAATTTTTTTTTCAATATTTTTTGGTATTACTAGCTCGTCCTGCCATCCCAAATGAAAACGGAAAACCTTTCGATCGAGTGGTAGGAATGACTACTGAGATTGGTAAATGGGGTTTCAGCCTTTTCCGAAAAATCAATCCTATTAATGCGGAACATGAAGCCATCACTCCGCGACCAGAGACTTCTGATTCAGATAAAGAAGTTCCCGCTCTATCAGAAACCCCAATCCATGAAGATGCATTGGCGAGTGATATAACTACCAAACCTACCCCTTCAACCCAAACGAATGAGGACGTGAACGTTCTTGCAAAGGAATCATCTACTTTGGAATTACACCAAACCCCTACAAAAGACAACGAGCCACCTCAGGCTGATACTTCCAATTCAACTACTTCTCCAGAAAATGTACCTAGTGAGCAAAAAGTTATCATTGAAGATGAAATTAGAGCATCAGAAGAAGACGGTAGCCTTAAATTTAAAGAATCAAAGAACGGAGAAGAACCTGCTCCCATTGCAGCAGTGGCTTATGAGGGCGATTTAGGTCAAGGTACATTGGAAGATAAAGAATTGTACACCACTCGCGAATAAGAAGCTACTATGATTTGCTAGCAAGTTTGTAAAAAACAAAAATCTTAGCTGGGAATTGTTAATACATTTGTTAATCATGGATTCAGCATAAAGTCTAAAAGTAAAAATGTTCGATCATTTACAATGCAGCCATACGACTAGTTAGGAGAGGCTTCGGAGTATCTTATTTTCGAAGACACCTAGCAAGTAAATAAACATTTGTCAATTGTTACAAAACATTGTAATTAAAAATCGATACTTCCGTTGCCGCCTTCCCCATGATTCCTAGAAAATTCTTTCCGTTTGGAAATCGCAGAGGTTTTTGCTGTGTTCATCCGTTCTCTGTATGTGAGCTATTTTCTCAGGAAAAAAGAAAATCATTACAAGATAAAGTATCCAAGTTGCATAGGGCACGATCCTCTTCGATTCGTGGTGTAGTCGATGGAGAATCAAATAGGACTACTGAAACGAGCAGCAGTTTTAGTTCCTTTAGTCTCGGTCAATGGCCAATCATGGTATAAAAGCCTTAAAAAGGCGTTGGATAACACAAAGTTGTGATTTTGCCATTATTTATAAATATTTTCAGCCTGCTCTATACAGCTAGATCATCTAACTTGAGATCCCATGGTGGGGAAATAAGCTTTCCCGGTGGAAAATTTGACAGTTTGGACAAAAATGCTGAAGGAGCTGCCCTACGAGAAACTGAAGAAGAACTGGGCTTAAACAGAAATCTATTTGAGATTTGGGCACAATTACCATCTCTGCAGGGAAGGAGATGGCAAAACAGCTATCACACCAGTTATTGCTTTATTGAGGGTATGTATACATGTATGTTATCTTGATTTAAAATGGGTTATTTTTATTCTAATCTTGTTGGGTGCAGCCTGCAGGTACAAAAATAATAAAAAAAAAAGAGGCTACTCATTCACTACACCTGATAATGAATCCCTCTTCTTTGTAGGAACCACTGATTTTATCCAGCTTGAAGCCAAATCCTGAAGAAGTTTCAAGCATCATCATTTGCACTGTAGCTGAGCTGTGTCAGGAGAAAAATCAAGCCTTCACCCAGTTCAGGGCCGGATACACTTTGCCAGTTTATTTTGGCCAGCAGACCGATGACAACCGTCATCCAAAGATATGGGGTTTGACTGCCATTATCACTCACCTAACTCTTAATGCTCTAATACCAGATGTGTATAAATTGAAATTACCGTTCGTTAAAAAAATCCGTAGGATTTCGAGTGATAAATGACAAAGGACAGGCAGAGAGTAATCGTTAGTAAGATTTATAGAATTAAAAGTGAGACAAAAGCCTTCCCTGAATATTACTGCCTACCATTTAAGTGTAATAAAATATCGTAATCGAACTTTTCGTAAAAGTTGGCCATCATGCCATGGTATTTTTGAAAACACGCGCTCCGCTAAATGCCAACCTAAAGACCAAAGAAACAACTAGATGGCGTCCAGGCAAATCGTGTCGGGGCGTTTATCGATCTGAATTCTGCAAGGCTGGCAGGTGTGTATTAGGTGTCATTCTCAGTCGCTAGATACTTCCTCATTGTTGCCCAACAATCTTCTTGTTAAATCGTAAGTATGTTAGGTTATTTTGTGCAATGTACATTTCCCCATTACTTACAAAACGTATCACATTAGAAACGATGGACGCGTTTGGCGATGACTTCACGGGAATGTCGGAAGTTGCCGAAGTTGATCCGGCTGCCGAGTTTCTGGCGAGAGAACACGATCAGTTAGCTGGATTAGAAGATCTCATTCCCGCAGTATCACAACCGGAACCGGTGGAAGCTATTCAAGGTAGATCAGTGTTACTTCTTGTATGTGATGAACTCTTTCATTGTTGAATGTATTTAGAAACACTTTGACTCAATAATTTTGAATGCCATTAGAATTGACAGTTTGATTGCCTCTAGATGATTTCATGACTGAAAATGCTTTTGAAGTCCAAGCTAACGAAGAGGCTATTAACTTTGGTGGGGATGCCTTTTCCGAAGTTGAAGTTGACCATGGTGGGATAACCAACAGTGAGATGATTGATCAAGGATTGTTTTTTTAATTTTTGAAGTTTCAGGATTAAGCAATCAACTTTCTGGTATGGGTTTGAAAGAGAATGGCTATGCACCTCAAATGAGTAACTCTGTTCCACGAGAGGAGCCAGAAAAAATACGCAAATGGAGAGAGGAACAAAAATTGCGCTTGGAAAGAAAAGGTACTGTTTTTTTTATCTTAGTAATGTATTTACAGTATGTTAATCAATGTGTTGTTGAGAAGATGAGGAGGAAGAACGAAAGAAGAAGGAAATGAAGGAAGCAGCTAAGAAAGAGCTAGAAGAATGGTACAAACATCACAAAGAAGCTATTGATAAAACCCGTTCCGCCAATAGGTTAGTACTCGTAAATATTTCCTACAGTTATTTTTTGCTTTATCCTATTTATTTTTTAATGCAACCTATGATTTAAGGGAGGCGGCAATGTAAGTTGTTGATTGTGCAATGGTTTTCCTTAATTTGTCTACAGTACATATACATTATTGATTCTTTTTCCGTCACAGAAATGCCGAAAAGGAACTAATTGGCACACCAACAGAGATAGAGCCTGGTCAAGAATGGGAACGAATTGCCAAACTTTGTGATTTTAACCCAAAGGCGAGCCGAAACAACAAAGATGTCTCTCGTATGCGTTCCATTATTCTTCAACTGAAACAAAATCCGTCGGTCACTGCCGTTGGGCATTAATTTTTTTCATTTTTTATACCACTCATTATCAGTTATGTTGAAGTTTAGAAATTCATCTTTCCCATTTCCAACAATAAATGTTTTAGTCTTGTAAGGAATAAACTAAGCTAAACTACCAGTAATTTTATTCTTTTGTAACTTGTACAATGGTTTAGAAACCTCCTTGCTGCTGGAGCATTTGGGCAAATCGTTGTGCACATAACAAATTCAAATCAATAAATCTGTTTACACAGTTAACTATACATGTTTCAGTCTTGCTATCCAATCTGCTACTGGGTTTGTCAATGCATGTCTCCCAGCAAATATCATTGAACTTATTTATCTGAAGAGAGTGAAGGGGAATAATGATTGACTTAATAATTTAACAGTAATGCAAATACTTGTTCTTGGAATTGTGCCCTTTGTTGTTCTCGCATAAGATGTCTCTGTAATAAACAGAATCAAGAAGTGATAATATTTAAGAAAATTCCTAGTTATACCTGGAGTTCTGCATCCTCAGATGCAGATGAAGATTCAGTGAAGCTTATAGGACTGCTAGGCATGACATCATGAGCTCCAGAATCAAGCTCTACAGAATATGCAGGTTCAGGTTCTGACTTCTTACTACCAAAGCCAAACATTTCTCTGTTGCAAAAAAAAAAAAAAATCCAAAGTGACTGTAATATTATTACATGCAAATTTAAATACCAGTTCACATGACTGGTGGTCTTTAGAAACCAAAAGATATTCGTACTTTACAGTTTATTCTCTGGCAGATCCTGGATACAATATGGTCAGACTCTCATACAATTCCAACCAACTAAAGTAATTATACTTCACGTAACGTACTAGCGCAAGCAAATTAACACGTAGGTTTTCTACGAAATATGCAAATTGTCGGCGATATAATCCTTCCTATTCCATGCGTGCGTCATTTGTTTGTAAGAGTAAGCTTCGTCTGCAAGTGAAAGAAATTTGGATGTTGTCATACCTGCAAATCTTAGACTTTTAAATGATTAATTTTGTGTATATATTATCGAATATGAGCTAACAGGTAGAACTACATTTATTTTCGACAGAAATATCTTGCATAGATTTTTCATAGCGATTATGGCAATGAACGCAAAATTAATATTCTTCAGGGTCAATTTCCATGCTGGGGCTGTGATTGTCGTCTGCATCTAAGATGTGATTATTGCTTAGAAATTCATCCTGTTCAATTCTTGTCATGAGAACGTTTTCTATTCTGTTTTTCCGCTCGTAAATGCTGATCCGTCGTCCTGCTTCCTCTGTATCAATTTCCAATTCGACTTTCCTACGAAGTTCCTTGATTTGCCGTTCCTTCACCTGATCAAGAAAAGCGTACTCTTTTTTTATCTGAGCTGCCCGCTGTTCGATACGTTGAATAACCGCCTTTTTCTCAGTGACGATCATTTCAATGATGGCCTCTGAATCGTTGCTGCAATCACCCAGCAGCTTTATCCTTTCAACATCGGCCGTTTTGGGGTCAGTGACAATGAGTTTGCTCAGACTCGATACACGAGGCATGATGAACTTGTCAGAGACATTTACATAAGTTGTAGCGATGTTGTTAACAAAAGACGAGGCTTGTGTAGCCTTGATGGCCTTGGCGTACAACTGATCGATAACAAGTTCCTTGTGGATATTTCTCAATTTCAAGCTAGTTGTATCGATGTGATTTGCAAAATCTTCTATACTCTTGGCTGCGACGTTTTCCACGATGTTGGCGATCTTCTGAAAAAACATGACCAGTTGGGTCCAGTGTTTTTTTAGGATACCTAACTTCTCAATACCCTTTTCTAAGGCTTTGATGATTTCGTCGTAACGAATCTCGTCCAATTTTAGATTTTGTTGATCAGTCAACAGTTTGATGACTTCCTTGTTAGTTTCAATCATCTTCGCTGTAGTTTCCTCCATTGCCTGGCGAGTACTCAACAGAGTTGCCTGGGCCATATCAGCCCGATATTGGCAGGAAGCGAGAGCCTGTTGACTAGCCAAACCTTTAGTGTTGGCTTGCTTCCGGCCGCGTGACAATAGCGGCGTATTATTAGGTACGGCTTGCTGATATCGCATCAGCAAATTCTTCATATTGACGATCGATCTCCGGAATTGTAAGCCGGCATTTTTCCCGAGATTTTCAAGGTCAGTTTGCCGTCTTTTATTGAAAATTTCGTTGGTAATATTTTCAGGTTTCTCCTGAGAAGCGAGCTGTGCGAGTTCTCTGACTACTAGCAAACCCTGGTCAACGGTTTCTGCTAAGGGTAAGCACATCTCGACATCAGAAGCGATTGCCTCTAATTTTGATATGTCGCTGTCGGGATTATAGCGGCTTTTGGATGAATCGATCGACGCCAATTGCTTGTAGTTGTCACGCAGCTGTTTGCAACGATAGATGTCAATTAGGAAACTCTTAAACTTTAGCAAGTTTGTAATTATATTTCACCTGAGCGGCCAACGTTTCCATTTTAATGACACTCCTCTGTTTTTGAATAATACAGGGATCCCAATCGATGCCCATGCTGAGTGCTGATTCTGACGGTCCAGGGAATGGCTGGCTGGTTGACTCGGGCGCCACTGATGAGTCGCCTAGCGAATAGTCTCGATTCCCTCCGTGAAGGATACCACCAAGTGTTCCAACGGCTTGAAAGGTCGAAGTTAACATATCGCCTACGTTTTGAACAAAATTCATGCCAATCATTTCCCACCCACTTGGCATATCCTTCAAGGCTTTTCTCATGGCCTCTTCAGCTCGATCCATAACAGCCACGTCTCTAGCTATGGACGAATTCAACTGGTCTACCAACTGCTGATAAGATGTCAGAGTCAAATTTAACACTTTTCTGTTCCCATATGGCTTTTTCTAGATTGTTCTCTTGAAGGCTTTTTTCACTGGTGCACATTTCAAGAACCTCTGCCGTCAAGTTCATGACATGCTCAAACTGCCACACAACGGCTTTTGATAAAGAAACGCTGGACTGGGCTGCCTCTCTGATGCGAAACATTGGTGCTGGAAGGTAATCAGCTACCAATTCTTCGTCGCCCGTCACCAGGATCTCGGTGGCCTCCTTCATGTAACCGGGAACATAGGCTGTTAAAAGCCGGATCTTGTCCATGTTGTTGTGGGCCACCATGAAAGCCCTCTGGCCTTCGTTAGCAATCTGGACCAGTGTGGCTCTGAAGCTCTTTGGATATTTGACGTAGAGAATAGCTCCTGCTTTTGGCAGTTGTCCGTCGATGGGAAAATCTCTCGTCTGAGTCGACATGATCATCAAATCGCCGAGCAATCCGATGCTGAGAGGTGCGGGAGAGAGCAAATGCTCCCAGCCCATCTCAGTACTTAGTTGGTTTCTAAAATCTTCGTCGACTGCTTCTTTGCTGGACACGGCGTTGCTGGCGGACAATAGCTTTGATTTTGGAACTGTGACGCTGTACTGGAAACCGCCAGCCTCGGTATGTTTCTTACCTTTAATCAATATGAAATTTGCTTTCGCATTAAAATGGATATCTTTTAAATGTAGTGTTACCGGTTCTTTGTGATGAAACGGATCCGAAGACCAGTAGAAGTCGTAAAACGAGCTGCAGCCGAATATTCATTTTGTGACGTCACAACTTGTCACTTTCAAGTAGCTGCCGATCATCTGACGAGACCCGAGCAAAAAGATTCAACTTTTATACTGTCCAATTGATTGGATATTCTCCAATTACTAGAAAATGGAACTTGTGATCGTCGCCTTGGCATAAAAAAGAAAAATTGAAAAACGCAGTTGAGGGTGAACTGATAAAACTTGTGGAAAAACCCACCAAGCACATCACGAAACTTATTTGCTGACTTTGATGACCCTGCTATCGTTTAGTGAGTTTCAGCAAATTCGAGAAAATGTCTTAGTGAAGCGTCACGGTGTTTGTTTTCAAGTCACGTTTAGCTGCTACATGCAGTACAATAATTTTGGGTTTTTTTCATAGCTAGCTTCTTGCGATAAGCTTATGTTACGCTAACGCGTCATGTGTTGGAAATTGTTTAGGTTTAAATTCCATCGAGCAGCTATTGGCGGGGGTACGCTGGACTTGTGCATATAAACATGGACGATAGTTAATTTTGCTCGCACATAAGAAAAGGAAACCCAATCATTAGGGACCTCCTAGCAATGGACAACAGGCATCAGCTAGTTATACTGGCAACATGCTTCTTATTGATCATCACGTCAGGATCAACAAGAGAAACCTTTTGTAAGTGAACCATTGAATTTCTTAATCACTTTTTTTTTTTCATGGTGTAATGAACATTTCAATGTGAAAGAGTTATCCTAAGCTATTGTAGTACAGTAACCGTATAATTTTAAATGTCCATAATTATAGCCCAAAGGCGTCAAAGACTTCTTGAGGAGAAGAGAAGGCAGCAGCAAAATTTATCTGATACTGCAGTGATAACCACGACAACTCCTGCACCTCGCCAATGTGAGTATTTTTGTCGATTCACATCATCTGCTGATATGATAATACGTAAATAACTAATTGCGTTTAATCTAGTAACAGTATTGGATAGTATAAACAAAGCTGTGGCTGCCAGTAATGATGTGGAATTTGAAATCAAAATGACTACCGAGCTCAACTGGGAACAGTACCTCGTCCCCATACCAACCAGCATGGGAATTCTGGCCACCATGATGATGGCAGCTGGTCAGACGGATGACTTTCCACTGAATGAAGAAGTGCCATCAGGTGGATTTCGTTACCTGAACCACTCCGACAGTTTCAGAAGATCTTTGTTGCAAATCGGCCACGAGAGCTATCAGGCCTTCTTGTGCGCCCATAACAACATGAACAAAATCCGGCTATCGACGCTCACCATCCCTGCCTACATAGAAGCGGCTATCGAAATCCTTGCCACCGGAGATATACAATTGATTCAACAGCGTTTACACAGACCGTTGAATGTCGTCATGAAATCAATTAATGACAATGTGAACTGGTCGGAGGAGGTATCCATCGCCTTTTGGCCGACTGTCCAACCTGACGGATGAAGTTCATTTGGCTGCCATTAGTTCCAACACCATCAAATCAGCTCGCAAATCACAATTGGTGGCTAAGCAGTCGACCACTCAATTAACAGCCGATCTTCTTCAGCAATCACTGAACAATTTAGAGAAACGAGTGAGAAAGGATTTGGATCAGTACGATCGAAGTTTAAAGGATTTGCTGGATGCACATCTTTCAATGCCACTGCCCTTCGAAAATGTTTGGAATGAATGTGGCAGATTTTGTTTGTAAACGTCGTTGCAGGTAGCGTAGATTTTGTTTTCAAAGCCATTATTAGCTTGAAGTAAAAAAAAAATGTTCTAAATTTTGTTTAGGTAGCGCCATAAAAGTTGTCAAAGCCGTAGCAACAGTCTTTGGTGGAGGACATAAATCCGGATCTTCGTCTCAAGAACAAAGTTCAGTCCAACAGGAAAATACGACTAACCGTCTCTCCGCCTGATCCTTGCATTTCCAACAATGATCGTCCTGCATTCGATACTTACACTAGAAGTTCGACGCTTTTGAACGAATACCAAACACTCCTTTCCATCAATTCCGCGAAGGGTCGCTATAATAAGACGCAAGATGTGGCATTTTTCGAGAATCTTTTAAACATCTCCAGCCAATGTCAGCCAATCAGAGAAGTTATTCAAACGGGATTAGTGGCCATTGACCAGCTTCACCAAATTGGCTAACGCTACAACAATACCAGAAGGGTCATTAGAGCAAACTGCATTGACCAACGAAGATGAGAAGTCCAAATTCGAAGAATGGAGGAAAAAGGAATTTGTCAGAGTGCGCAAGTTGATAAAGTTCCTTCAATGAAGAAGCGACATATTTAAGAGATGTCGCGCTAGAGATAACGACAATTGACCCTCGTTCTGGAAATGTTACGCATCCGGGCCAAAAATCTTGGGCTGGCGAGCAAGCAAAAGCAAACGCAGAATACAAAATCTCACTGCACAAGGAAAAGTTGGAAGTATTGAGACGCGCTTTGGATAGACATTGGAAGGAAATAATCGACAAGACTGATGAATCCATACTTGTATTAAGAGAGATTCACACATGGAAAGCGGAAGAATTGGGACTCGAGCGGGCCATGAAAATGTTGGAGGCGGGGTTGACCGAGATGAGCAAGCTAAAAGAGAACTGGGCTTTACTGGTTCGTTTTTTCATCCAACTGTCACAGTTCATTAAAACGATCAACGACAGCAATGTGGAGCATTTTGTCAATCACCTGGAAACAACGATTGACACAGAATCGTTCAAAAGGAGCAATGGTCAACTAAAAAACTGGGTCATCAAGGCAATTCAAGAGAAAACTGTTAAAGCCAATCAGGCCATGACCTTAGTTCACGATATGGCTTCTACGTATTCTCGTATTTCTACCAAGTACCTGATGCCACGGGTGCACACATTAGATCAGATGATGAATTTCCAAGCGATCAATTCGACGGTCATGTTTTACGAAAGGAATCAATTACTCGAGTCTTGCATTGACGACGAACTCAAAATCCAACAATTGATTGCTGAAGAGAAATGGCGGCTGAGGGAAAAATTCGAAACCAATAGCCGTCAGATACGTCAGCAATACGCTTTGATTTATCAGCTACACGAAAATAATGTTAATAATGGACCCGAAGATAATTCTGTTCAAGTTCTAGACATTAATGTTGATGATTTCTAATAGCTGTCATGGAATTTCTTCTTTGCTGTTCATTTCTCTATTATAAAGTAAAAGCTGGTATTCCTCAAATACTCCTTCAGCGGATGCTGAGTTGCCCCGTCTCGATATTTAGCCAAATCCCATCTGGTGTTTTAGTCCCATAAGGCCCTCTTGAGAAAAAGTTTTTTTTTTAAATCTTAGGATTATTATTAGTGCAAATTTTTGCTTATGTGTAATTTTTACATGTAGTTTGAAATCATTACGATTTTATAAAAGAAACTTAAACAAGCCATCGCTACCATTGACCAGATTTAGATGGGAGATATTATGAACAGTGGATTCAGTATAGACTTTTGAAATTGAAAAATCAATCAGCTTTGTTGTCTCGTGAAAATCTCTTAAACTCGACAGCTCTGGCGTCTTCGGTAAGCGGAAAATGTACTGCATCACGAAGCGTCAGATGATGGTTTTAAGAATGGACTCTTTCCTTCGCTTTGCCCAATAAATCTGTGCTTGGAACTGGCAGGTGGCGTTTAGCAGTGGCACCCAATCTTTATTCTTAAAACCCAGAGGTGTTCTTCACTTTTCAGGGGATTGATTTATGAGACTTGTTGGTTAAACCATGAAGAATAGTCTGCCAATACATGGATAAATGGAGAGTTATAAAAGTATAAAACTGTAATTCCTCATGGCATTTTCATTCACGCATGCGCGGCAGTTCGTGAGCAGACGAGCCATTGAAAGAGCCTTGTGCAGTCCAGTTGCATCCAGCTAGATACTAGTAGAACCCGAAACATTGTTTTAACAAGTACTGTCATAATTCGGTTGCAGGTTTTCACTAAATACCTTGTAAGTCACGGGTTTAATCGTGTTAAATGTATGATTTTTCAATTCAAGTCTATTTCGGTGTCAGAACTGAAATTGTACTTTTAGAACTTTTAAAACACCACATAACTTTTATTAACAATAGTTTACTTTTGGATCCGGGAAAGGATCCCGGAAATCCTACTAGTTTTGTTATGGGATCATTATTTCCGGAGATATTGGCTACTTCTGGTTACTTCTGGAAAAATTTCCGTGACAATCTGCAAAAAGTAAAAAATGAGCAGTATTATCCTAATAATTTTAAGTAATATCTTGATGTGTGCTTCGGTGTTGCGGCTTTTTTACCTTTTTTTTGCCGCTACATACAGTGGCAGTTTCTTTTCAACGGCTAAAAAATGTTTCACGTTCCATCCTGAGACTATAATTTAATTTTCTTTAGTATTGCGCAAAAAGGTAAAAATAACAGTCTGAGAGCAATATAGTCATTTGTACTTACGAGCAAGACTTATGCTCCAATTAATAGTTATATATATATATTTTAAAATTTTGATTGAAGCATGGCTTACAGATAGGAAAACTAGATGACGCTGCTGTGCTTCTACATGATTGATCACCTGTAACGAGAAAATCAGTGTTAGACTATTTGTAAGGTTGTCTTCATTTCATTGTCTCCATTTTATGTATATGTTGAAATGTGGCACCTCAAAAAATTTGTCTTTTGTATCAAACAGGATTTCCCTTGTTCTTGGTTGCTTTGCATAATTTTAAACTGAAGATATAATTCAGCTACTGCAGTGTGATTAATTAATAGACCAAGATCGGATGCTGAGTTGCCAAGGCTGAATTCCGACCTGCGGTATTTGTCCTCTCGGGCCCTTAAAGAAAAAAAAAAAAAAAATTTTTTTAATTTAGTTGTAGTTAGTTTTATTACAAAATCTTTTGGAACGTGTACTATACCTCTGTGCTGATTTAAAAAAAAAAAATTTTTTTCCCAAAAAGCTGTTATTTTTCCAGGAACTTTTTAATTTTGATTTTTTTTTTTTTTTTTCCACCCCCCCCTCCCCGTATTACAACTGTAGAACAAGAAGCAGACGTTTTTCTAAGTAAATTTCTGTTTCCTTATGAATAAGTCCTTTAGCATAATCATAACCTAAAAAGACTAATTGTCAAATAACTCATTACCGAATCACAAACTACACTACTCATGACATAAAAAGAAAACAGTTTGACACTACAGTCACTAGTCACAGTCAATACTTAACGTCTGCTACGGTACATTGTAAAAATGTAAACAAGTACCTTTCAAAAAGTTTCCTGGAAAAATAACAGCTTTTTTTTTATAAAATTTTTTTTTTTTTTATTAGCACAGAGGTATAGTACACTGATTCCAAAAGATTTTGTAATTAAACTAACTACACTTAATTAAATATTTTTTTTTTTTTCCTTCTTTGCCGAGAGGACAAATACCCAGGTCGGAATTCACCTTGCAACTCACTTTAAAAATATTGCAATCAATTGATTTGGACATAATCGATCCTATTTTTAATCGATTGCACCAAAAATCAGCCACGATTATAGCCAATTGGGGCGATCGCTAAGTTGCCAGTTTACTGTTTAGCCTCAACCCAACAATGACGAAGGAACAACAAGGAAGTAGCAAATTTGCCTTGTCGTTGTCACTGCCAGTGGCCGCCATGTGAGTAGCACATAGCTAAGAAACTGAGTTTTGGTTGTTATAGCTGCATTTAAAAGAAAAAATGCTAGAGCGATTAATATCACGTCAATCATTTGGACTATTATGTGGAAGACGTTTATATGAATCAACTCTTATCGGATAGTGTTAAGGGTACGTTTGTTGGAACGAAAAAACATTTACATATTTAGTAATGCATGTCTTGTTGTCAGGTCCTGTTGAGCTGAGAAACGTTTCTTGGAAACTCGAAATGATAAACTAACCTAGTCTCCCAATGGCAATCCATCCTTGCTACATTTTTTAAATGTTTACTGATCTCCTACGACCTATATTGCTTTCAATGACATGGGCACTTAAAGGAGTTGTAGACCCATTTGGACGTAAATCTGCAAAATTTTTAGTTAGTTTTTATGCAGGTATTATTACATGATCTGTAATGATTTTTTAGGCTAGCAGGAAAAATTCGAAAGAAGATTTTCAAAGCAATTTAATGTAAGGAACTAAAAAACTGCACTTTATCTCATGGAAGTAAAATGGAGGTCAGAGAATGTGTGGCATGAGTATTGGTTACCGTAACATTTCTTTCCAACATCAACTTTGTTAACTCTGGAGTACATTTTATTACTTTTGTAATTCCCAACATAAACTTAATGGGTTTGAAATTTATTTATTGATTACTAATTGGTTTTCAAGATATTTTGTCTTTTGTGTTCTTGTTAGCGCTAGTTCAGATAGAAATGTAGTAACCAGAGAGTAAACAGCATGTGTTGATGCAATCACAGCTCTAAAATAGGGGATAGGTCAGGTTGTGACCCAGATACCAGTATTTCTTCTGGCCATCATTTTCTGTTTAAATTTGTGAAACTGGCAATATTTCCAATTTAATGACTACAGAAGCTAATGTATTTTCTATTTTACCTGAGATAGTTTTATTCATCAAGAGGCTGGAGGACTGCAGAAATGAAGAATTCTTCCTACCCCCTGTGGCCTGTGCTAAAATGAAGTACAACTGTAGTGTGTAATTCTTCAAAGAAGGATAAACACTTATTACCTGCAACAATGTTGATAATTACATTATCATAAAACTTCAAAGTCTAGCATCGTCAGTTGATTCGTAGGTTGAAGTTCCGCGAAGGCTTTACACATATTCTACAGTTTAAGTACTGTCAGGTGACATGTAAAGTTGAATTTATGTGTAGTGATGACAAAACTTGTAGAGATTCGCTGGCAAAAATTTGGTCCCTTCAACGGAAACGATGTAAGTAACTCTGAAAGAGCATTTAAAAAAAAAAAAAAAATAATATTTTATTTTTTTTTTAAAAAAATTATTATTATTTTTTTTTTTTTTTTTTTTTTTTTTTTTAAAAAAAAAAAAAATTTTTTTTTTTTTTTTTTTTTTTTTTTTTTTTTTTTTTTTTTTTTTTTTTCCCCCTTTTTTTTTCCCCCTTTTAGGGGGAAATATTGAAATGTAAAATGATCAGTCATTTAGTTATGGAAATTCCTTCATTGTAAACAAATTTAATAAAAGAGTTTGTTGAAACTTTGAAGAAATACTTCATCTTATCTTATTTCTCTTAGAATCTTTTCATTGCTAGAGTATTTTCCTCTTCTCATCAAGGAATAACCTAAATTGAATGTTGTCTTGTGATGGATTGGGATTATTGGTAAGTTCTGCTTTTATTCTGACAAATTCTTATTAGACTGTTATGGAAGGTTCTTTTTCACATTTTGGTACTAAACTAATTTGGCACAGCAGTTCCTTACATGTATGTTATCGTGGCGAATGGTAATGTTATTGTTTTTCTGAGGACGGAAAATGGAAAGCGTCACCAACTTTCTGATCGCTCTCATCTTCGGTAAGGAGCTTTTAAAAACCTGTGCTGATTAACTTTTGGTGGAAAATTTTACGTCGAAGACTGGTAAACTTGCTTGGTCCCGCGGATAAGCTAAAAACTAGGACACGTCCGTGTCCGTGGCTGAAAGCGAGTGACTCGGACCCATCCAGTTGGCTTCTAGCCCGTTTGGTATGAGTTTTCTCCACTTTATTCGTACGTTTACAGCAATTGAATGTGTCCATCTGAATATGGAAACCAGTCGATACGAGCCCATTCTGCAAGGTAGAGCTAAACTAGAATTGCCTCGAGAAAGTGAATAATTGCATGCAGAATCATCGTATCTTTGTTTTTTGTTTTTTGTTTTTTGTTTTTTAGTTTCGTGGATCATTCGTGTCTATTAAGGATTTCGACAAAAATGAGTCACTGCTGGTGGATACCGCAACAATTATGGTAAGAATCAAGCTTTAATTTACTCGTTTTTTTTAAACACATATCAGTTACCCGAGATGGACTAGCAACATTCTTTTGATGGATAATCGATAAAATTGTTGATAGAAACATTCCACATGATTCCTCGACTGCATCTGATTGTCAGCGATGTGGATGAAATCGTCATTTCGCTAAACCAGCAGAGTGTCTTTGAGCCAAAGGTCATCGGCTTTTCCGTTTATCCTTTGCTTAAACTTGCGGGATCTGATCTCATCGACCATGCTTTTTTTTGCTTATTTATTGTAGAAGATAAGGTCTGGTCAAATCTCCCTATACCAACAGTTGAGAGGTATCTAAGTGTCCATTCTAACTATTTAAAAAACTTAATAAACAATTGTATTTTGGTTTTGTTTTTATGTTAGATTAGTCAACACTCTCAAATGGTTTAAGGTGATATTTTATTTTTCCGAAAACTTTAGAAACGGGTCACGAAGGATATTTTACTCTGCGCCTGTGCAGCGCTCAGGCAATTAAGCTCAAGAAAAGATTTGCTTACATATTGATTTGCTCTTTTTTTAAAACGACTTTAGGATGGTAGACATTTCTCCGTGTCAAATGAAATCGACTTATTCAAGCGCCTTCGATCATTAATGGATACAATGTTCGGACATGGCAAAATGTTGTACAATGTCGGGATAAGGCAGATTGAAATTTGCGAATTTTTCGTGATTTTATGTTCAAACTAAAACAATGACAAACTGAATTTAACTTTACAGTAAAGAAGAAGATTGGCATGTTGATAGCCGAACGTTTCCGTGATGTAGTTCACGATATCGGATTCCAAGTAAACTATGATGTTCTTTCAGGACTCCTTTTACGCCATATGCGAAAAGTTGGCACAGACACTACGTTTCTGACTAAATTATTTTTAGTCCCCCCCCCCCAAAACTCACCAGGAAGTCGGGAACTGGGCATAACTATAGCGTAGGCTAACAAATTTACATTTCACAGAAACTGAGGAAGAAGCACATGAGGTAAGCGATATTTAGAAGTAATCTGTAACTGCCCCATGCATCACTTACTGCATCACTATTACGGCCAGTAATGCAATCCGATAACTGGAGCCATGTTCCAACAAATACGAAAACCATGTCCCACAGCGCAATCTTCCAAACCTAAAAAAAGCCGACGATGTTATGTGACTTAGCAATCCCAGTAGCCGAAGATGCTGCAAGATACTTCATCTTGGGTCTGGAGCATTGGCCAAATCCTAAGGTAATCTTACGAATTCGTTTCCCTAGCCACATGTTGAAATCTGTTTTCTAAATAGGTCAATGACGCTGATGTATGCGGATATCCTTGAGTACGGGTAGTCTTTGAAGAAACTGAAGAATCCTATCTTATTCACTAACAGAAGTCTCAAGCGTAACTGGGAAAGAAGAAATCCAAATGGAAAAAGTACGGCAGTGGCTTAAAGTTGATGATTTATTATCTTATGAACGACAGAATTTGACTGCCATGACTCAGCGAGCTGGACTTTTACGAGTTAGACTTCAGTCAACTTCCAATCATGAATTGATGCAGCAGCAATACTCTGGATACACTGCTGAAAGAGCACACACACGGCAGAAACCGGCGAGATCATTGCAGCCATTAAAAACGCCTTTAAAAAACAATCACATGTGTACATGTACTATTTTCCTCGTTTTTTGCTGTTTTATATGACTGCCAATTGATTCTATGGTGTCACTTTTCCCATGACTTAGAATTTGAGCAATTCCTTTTACAACTCGCGTTGGTTGTAAATTAGGATAACAGATGGCGCAACTGCAGATCTGTCGTTGTTTTGGGTGTGACAAGTGAAACGTATGTTTGAATTTTTGTGAACTATGTTACATTCCAGTGATAAGTTTGATAAAATTAAATGGTGTGATTTCATCTTTTGAAAGTTTTTCATTCATTCCTGTGTTTTTGGAGTGAGAAAAATCAAGTGGATTATTTTGTGTTCAACAGGTAAACTTGTGATTAGCTATGGCAGCTGCCAGATCCAAACTATTATTGTTACATTCCCATCATGCTATTCTATTGCACGTTGAGAGGTATTAGACATAAATTTCAGCACTCAAAATCCAATAGCCATCATTTTGCTTTTCAGAAGTAGTTGATGAAACCTAAATAGCAAAAGATACTAACCGTGAGGAAAGGTTAGAAATGACACAAACTATATGAGTAGCAATACTGCCATGACAATAATGTCATTCTGCTACTTGTTACTCATTCATCATGTCCTGTCAGTTTTGATCTGAAAAGTGCATCAAATATTGTGTTGCAAACCATTAACCATAACAATTTCTACAATCTTCTCATCATTTCTACTTAACCTATCAAGTGGTAGGATTTTGAGTTGCAGGGTGTGGTATTAGACTTATATGTTTGCAATTAGAATCGAATTGGCATGTTTGTGCTTTTATTTCTAGCTCATGTATCAAAAATAAAAAGAATGCTGGCCTCGAAGGGAGATCATCACCAATGCAAAAGGAATGGATTGGAATACCACAGGTCATTCTATACGCTTTGGCCACTCATCATCTCATGTAATTTTCAATCCAGTAAAAGCAGACAGATTTATTTTATTACCAACGGTTAGCAAACAAAATTTTCACAGCCTCCCTTTATTTCTACTTTACAGCCAACACATGTCTTCGCCTTGCCCGTAGCCCAGTCTTGGCTTCGCCCGTCGCCCCATCTTCGCTTCGCCGTCGCCCCGTCTTCGCTTCGTCCGTCTCCCCGTCTTCACTTCGCTTCGCCCGTCGCCCCGTCTTCGCTTCGCTTCGCCCGTCGCCCCGTCTTCGCTTCGCCCGTCAACCCATCTTCGCTTCGCCCGTCGTCTCGTCAACGCTTCTTGGCCACCCCCTCTTCACTTCATCGCCTCGTCTTTGTGGTATCTTTGTATTTTGTAATGTTTAACTGTGTAGTGTTAATTAACCCGTTGGCTGCCACCCACTTTGATCCCCTTTTTTTTGAAAAGCTTGTTAGGGTCCGGCAGCGCTGTTCTGCCCAATGGTCTATATGCCATGGGTGGGACAGTTGCACAAGCCGTGTGGCTCAAAGTCGATCGTCGAGGCAATGTACCAGTAGGGACTTTCCCTTTTTCGATGCTTTGATGGTTGCCTGGAGTGTACATTCTCACAAAGGCTTCTGTCATCGTGTCAGCCCGGATTTGTCGTAGGACAAGTCCCCCTTGGTCGCTATCCATTAGATAGCGATGTAGCTAGCGTAGATTTAGTGGCGTGGCAGCCAACGGGTTAGTTTCATGTATGTGTTTTTTATTGTATTGTATTGTACTGTAAAATGTAAAATCTTGTGGTGGATTTGTGGGTGGATGGAGGGAAAATAAAGACTTTAATTCGTATTTTAATTCTGAATTGATTTCCGTGAACTTATGTAGAAACTTAGTTTGGGATCGAACACTTGGCCTCGGGATCGAGAGTCCGATGCTTTGCTATTTAGCCAACCTCGACATATTAAAGGTAAACAGTTTGTTCCTTAATAACCTTGTTTGTAGTGCATAAGTAGATATGCCAATAAATTCAGACTAACTGAATAACTAACTCAGGTGCAATTGGCATATTGGTTGAGTGTTTGACTGGGACTCTAGATGTCTAAGGTTCGATTCCCATTCTAAGTACGCCAATGCTACACTCAGAGTGGGTATTGACTTTCTTTGTTTCGGTTATGGAAAGGTCCCAAGAAATTGATTGAGTAGATAGTACCAATATCCTAGAATGAAAAAAATTTAAACAAAAATAACTTTTAAATTTTTTTTAAAATTTTTTTTATTGTTGGTACAACATACATGTACAACAAATTTCACTGAATTGAACCACCGGGGAGATTACCCGGTGCGTGGCTAAGAGAAGCCGGAAAAGGATGGAAGGTTTCGGACAAGTTTTTACGTGAGCGATTAACCGTTAATTCGGATTTGTGGGTAGCCTCTTCGCCCTCCAATGATATCTCAGAACTTGAGGACCCCCACGTCCCCTTTCCGGACAGCGCACTCACAACCTTTACTGCTGATCACAGTAGGGGCATGACCCCCTACGGGCTTATTACGAGTCAAGGGGAAACGGGGCCACAGAAAAGAAGGGAGCCCAGATATGCAATTAAATTTTTTAAAATATATAAATAGTATAACGTGGAGGGAAATAAATGAATCTTGAAATTGCCAGTCGTCCTTCCAAACAGTATCATTTTTTAGAATCTCTTGTCTCTACCAGGAACTTTTTCCAATCAAATTTCATTTTTCATCTAGGTAGAAAAAAAACAAAAAAAACAAACACATAGCAATGTAAAAAAATCTTTTAAGTAAATTAAGAAACTTGCCTTACATAAATTCTACGCTGAGCATATTTCTAAGTGAAAGTTTCTAACTGAACTGCAGATCCAATTACTGCATAACATAGACGGTCGATAACAATTCCTGCAAGAACTTCCTAAAGGGAAAAAAAAAGGTACAGTAAAAAATTATGAATATCTATCTGCCTGTAACAAATACCTTTCATGGTAATTTATTTTGTATAATGCCAATTAAAGGCTTCAGAATGATCTACATTTTGAATACAAAAATAGGTTACAATTGGATGGACTGATTCCATAAAGTAATAACATTATACAGCACACAATAGTACTTACATCATAGAGTACATAATACCTCATTCAAATGATACTTCAAAACCCATTTGTAGAAGGAAATAGTTTGGTTTTCAAAGTAGGAATCCGTAATCTGATAAAACACTCACAACTTCAGATTGGAAGCTCATTCTGAAATGTAAATATATTAAATCTTGTTATCTGCTTGTGGGAAAGCAAAACAACATTAATGTTGTATTTATGTTGTACATGTAAAAATAAACCTGAATAGCAGCTGTATATTAGAAATCATCAATTTCCAGAATCCTCTTTCCAGGATGATAAAATATCACTCCTGGTTTTCCAAAAGTAGGTAAAATTTCCTAAAAAATTATTCTAACTGAACTCAAACAAACTGACATACCATAAAGGTAATGAAGTAGTGTGAAAATTGCATATGGATAATGAAAGTGAAGAGCAAAATCACAACCAACGGTAATGTTATCTCAGGGGTTGATAGTATTTATGAAGCTCACTGTAAGGCTGCAGATAGTGGGTGTACCTGGAGAATGAAAACATTGTGACAGAAAATTGAACTGAAAGAAATAACATGAAAACATATTGTACCATTCAAAGGAAGTCTGGTGACAATCCACCTTCAAACAACAATCGAGTGTTTCATGCAAATAATCGTGAAATTAATTTTTCAACATTTCAATACCTACTCAACGATAGCAATACTGAACAGATTATATCATACCGTTTATATTTGATGAAAAATCCTTTGAAACACTAAGCAGGGTAGAAATGTAACAAACACCAATTTAACTTGTCACTCGTAATATTTATCATAGACGGACGCACATCAATGCCATCTAGTTTTTCCTCCTGAAACCCAAAGAAAATAGATTTTACTTTGAAATCAGTACAATTCTTGCTTTTAAGTGCTCAAACTTTACTAATCTCAAATAGTTGAATTCCACTTAAAAACATAAAAACCTAGAATATCAACTACTAGTTGCAAGACGAGGCGCTAAAACATTTATAGCTAAAACTGTCGTTGCTCGTAGGGTCAGCTTGTACTGTTGATAGCAAAAATAACACAGAATAATAGCTGCACCACCCTAAAGCATGCAAGAAAAGTATTTGAAATTGTTAGAATAATAAAGCTAATTTTTTACTTTTTCCAAATTGTCACGAAAATTTTCCAGAAGTAACCGGAAGTAGACAATATAGGAAATCTAAAAAATTAGCTTTCTTCTCCTTTAAATGGTCAACAAGATTATGGTAGTTGTAAAAGTAAACTATTGTTAATAAAAGTTATGTGGTGTTTTAAAAGTTCTAAAAGTACAATTTCAGTTCTGACACCGAAATAGATTTGAATCGAAAAAATCATACATTTAACACGATTAAACCCATGACTTACTTGGTATTTAGTGAAAACCTGCAACCGAAATATGACAGTACTTGTTAAAACAATGTTTCGGGTTCTACTAGTATCTGGCTAGATGCAGCTGGACTGCGCAAGGCTCTTTCAATGGCTCGTCTGATCATGAACTGCCGCGCATGGGTGAATGAAAATCCCATGAGGAATTAGTTTTATACTTTTAAATATCTCCATTTATCCATGTATTGGTATTCTTCATGGTTTAACCAACAAGTCTCATCAATCAATCCCCCTGAAAAATGAAGAACACCTCTGGGATTTAAGAATAAAGATTGGGTGCCGTCTAGTCTAGACTGAATCCACTGTTCATACCATCTCCCATCGAAATCTGTATCTGGCTTTAAGTTTGGCAATCTCCCTGTAAGGAAGAAAACAATCTTTTTAAAATTCCGCCAACGAAACGTCTAAATTGCAAATCTCTTGGACCTAAACACCGACAGTGCGAATAGGCATTAGCGTGGCAACATACTGGTTGCGACTGGACAGTTCTTCCAGAAGAAGACGATTTTCTTCTGACGTCGCAATTTCAATCTGATTGAGCAAGGCACGTTCCTTGGCTTCCATGTTTGCGTAATCGACCATCAAACGAATCAGTACTTGCATTTCACCGAAATCAGCTTTCATGAACGGTTCTTCGGCGGAAAGGATTCGAATTGACAAAGCGGGACCAGGAAACGGATGCCGTTTCAGTAATTCTGCGGGAAGACCCAGCTCGCGACCTAAGGCTCTCTCACTTCATCTTTCCGGAAATCTGTTGAGACGAATTCCGAAAAGAGTAAAAATCTTACTGGAATGCCATAACGCAGGAAACACCTTAATGCAATTACCTTTAAGAGGTTCTACTACACGACCGTGATGGCGCAACTGACGAACCATTTCGGAATCATTATGATGAGTCTTTATGGCATCCGCGCGCGAAGAAGCCATATGCGAAGTGTACTCAATTGAATCCGGCCTCGAAGTACCTGTAACATTTTCATATGTGATTACATTGAATATTAGGCAATATAATACATGAAAAACACAACAACAAAAAAGTTGATACCTTGTCCGAGAAGTAGATTATCCCAAGTGAGGTTTAAATCGTTAGCCGTTCTATCGGCCACTTTGATAAACGTATCGCCAATAATTCGGCGTTTTTCTTCCGGATTAATAGTCCGATACAACGACAAAGTTTGGCGACCACGCACGTTGGTGGAAGCATCGTAGGAAGTCAAACTTGCTTTAACAACCTGAAACAATTCGAAACATCAAAACATCAAATCTGATTGCTGGTTTGAAGAAGAAATGAGAAGCCACTGTCTGTAAAAGAACTCGGCCATAGAACAAGAATTATAAACCGTAGAATTCGAGATGTGACAGGACGACGTATCAATTATTCTCATATCAAATTTTGGCCAGTCATAAGATTCTGACTGGTCCAGAAAAGTACCGCTTCAAACCGCTCGCCTTTAACATGAAGCGTCGGGCAAATTCAGGATCTCTTCGTCACTTAACATTCCAGTTCAGTTCCACTAACGTCTGGGTTGAGGATTCCACTTCTCAGTTACTTCATCTATGCCCTAATTTTCCTACACCACTTTAATATTTAAACAATTTTTTAAGTTAATAAATTTAACACGCATTGCAAAAAGAAAATATTTTGGGGGAAAAAAAAGAAAAAAATTAAATAAATAAATAAAAGGTTTATCTTCCTAAAGCAGATAAATTTCGCACAAACCGACATCGTACATCACAATCTGGATGAAGGAAATGGTGGTGATGGTCTGCCATAGATAAATATTTTATCTTGTTTGAGACTAGAATGGTGTTTTAGGACGGCTATGTCGCTGAACGATATTGCACGAGCACTGTGACGTATCTGACTTATCACAGGAAATGGTAAAGGTATATATTCAATTATATATACATTCGCCATCTGCGCCGTTTAAAAGCAAGCATTACACCGATATTTGACATTTTATCTTTATGAGATTAGGCATAGCTGCATATAAAGAAGGGTGACTAGTTCTGTTTCTACAACGATAAATTTTCAAAAATTGTTTTTAACAATATTGGAAAATCGATATGGCAAGAACTCTAGCAATCTAAGCAGAAAAGTCAAAATACCAGGGGTGGCAAATTACCCTTAATAGCTACCGCTTTTATATCTACGATAAATTAGATATTTTAAACGATTGGCAGTGCTATGAATTTCTACTTGTTCCATAATACGAATTTTATGCCACAGCAAAAAGTCTTTCACTTTTACTAAGTGAACAACTTATTAATGATAACATTTCTTGGGAATAAATACCTGTCGTTAACTCTTGAAAGGCTTCTTTAATCGCAAATTAAGGCAGCGTTATTTGGAAATGGCTGTAAGCAAACATTTAACTACGCCATGGTTAATACGACTAAAACACAAGTGAAGGTTATGGGTATAAAAGTGATAAAAAAAGACAAATCATTTAGGGCTCGACCGGGATTTGAACCCGGGACCTCTCGCACCCAAAGCGAGAATCATACCCCTAGACCATCGAGCCAATAAAATTTATCTTATAAAACACTATTAAATCATTGTACAACGCAAACTCGTTTATAAAAATTAAACACGACAATTAGCAAGCAATTGAACTTACCTGAAGACTGCGTTATCACAATGCGAGCAGTGGAGGACGGAATCGGTACATTGAATTATGAAGGTTTCAACCACAACAACCAGCTAATAGCAATCGATAACGATTTAGCAAATTCCGATGGAGCTTAATAACGTGCAGGTTAAGCTGCTTGGCCAATGCTTGATTCAATAATAAAACGATTCAATATATGAATTTCAAAACGAAAGTTAAAAGAAAAAAAAATCTACTTGATCAACGGACTGATTTCATCTTGTCCAACGGCCTGTTTACCCATGTTACAAAAGGGAAATCGATTGCAGGCAGTGCTTCTTAGTTGGCACTCCCCTTAGTTAACCTTTACGCATCTACGGAAAAGCAGAAATATTATTTTACGTTTCTATTTTGGTAACCTGTACGTTGTAAAAGGTTGCTGAGACTGTGCCTGTTTTTCCATCAAAACACTACACCTACTCACCACTGTTGAAGCGGTGACGAAGGCGGTTCTGGTAGCTCTGCAACTATCGTGGAGGAAGCAACGGTTAATATTCACTCAATTTTTTTGGTTCCTCGCCTAAGTTCAAAAGTCTCCTGATGTCTGGGCTAGCTGGAACAGAATACAAAAGGAATATTTTGAAACTTTAAGTGTCACGCATAGACATATAAATGCGTAAGGCTGTAGACATGGATAATGTTCAGGCAAGCTAAAGAAAGGAAATCTGTCCTTAGCAGCTGTTTCAAAACACCTGGATTTCCTAGTACTGATCTGATGCTTTAGGAGCCTAGATAAAATCTTAATTACTGCTGATGAAAGTAGAATAGTTACAACTTTTAACACACTAGCAATACATTTTTACATTACCATGATAACTCAATTTGCTCAAACATATGAATTCAATGTTTCAGCATGTACAGAGATTAGAACCCAAAAAATAACCATTTTGTTAGATCAAAACTACAACATTCATTAACCTAACAAGTGCAGCATACTTACATTACATAATTGCAGAAAGATATAAATCCTTAGCACACACTTACTATTTGAAACTGAACAAAATTAAATGCCTGCCATGTAAAATCCTTACAACCAAAAAAATTTCTAATTGCATCCACTGCTAGAAAAATTACACATTAGTAATAAAAATCATGATGTTACATCACTTACCTCACCAGTTGCTTAAATTTTCCGCATTCCTTTCTTTAACAATCAACAAAAGTCTTCATGCCAATGAAAAGTCTTCCATGCATACACAAACCCCAAGGCAATTGTCAACTGAAGGCAGAAAACCTAAAATTTATCAATACCAGCGATCTCAGTCCAGATACCAAACTGATGAAAGAAGTTTCATTTGCTTTACTACCTTACCTTGAATTTTTCCGGTAAAAAATTTCAGGCAGAAATTCAAAAAAAATACAACTACACTGTGAAGAAGGGTGCCCTTCTAACCACAACATTCGTGAGTTAGTCAGATATTCCATTTCTAGATTTCATAAACCTGTTTCTTTAAAAATGTTATGGCTTTATTCTGTTACTTTAATTACTTACTTCTGAATCATATTTGTAAAATTTTCCAACATACTGGCCAGAATCACAGAGTTTTAACCATGTTAGTTTCTGTCACAGGCCTGCTCCGTCAACATCATTGGTTAGCACTAAACATGGCAGCCACCATGATTTCGACCAAAGACGTAGGACAACAACCAAAGACGTAGGACAACAACCAAGTACAAAAACTTTGGTTCCACAATACGAGCAGAGTAATAGATTTGATGGTCTAACTAATCCTATTGAAACCGCGGTCCCTTCGATTGATCTGCATCGTGCGTATGTCAGCATATTAGTTCATCTGGTCTCCGCATGGTGCAGGGAGTAAAGCCTAGTATGACCCGAGTAAACCCTTAAAAATCTTACTTGCATAAGTGGATGGGGCATCGAATTTTTTTATTTTCAGAGGTTTTAACAGGTAGTTCTTAGACCATCAAATCTATGACACTGATACGAGTATCTAAAAAAAAGGTCCCAGTTTGTTAAATTGGATTAATTTTCAAATTACTCTAACCATGCTACAAAACCAGACTTGTCGTTGCAATCGATTTTTAGTTATCAAGTTATCACGATCATGGCAAGTGTGTACAAAACGAACCGCTAATTACAACATGTCCAAGTAAGAATAAAAAATGATACATTAAAGAACAGGTGGGAACCGTATGGGAGCTAAAACGGTGAACCCAAACGTAAGGTTCCCCGTCCTTGGTTTGTTTTTTATCTTTTTACATTTCCCCTTTGAAATATAAAAACATTTAATGGGCTCGACCGGGATTTGAACCCGGGACCTCTCGCACCCAAAGCGAGAATCATACCCCTAGACCATCGAGCCGACACAAAAATTAAGCCAATCAGAAAATTCGTAAAGAATCTGCTTCTGATTGCTACGTAACAAAAACTATCTTTTAGCATTCCAAAGGAAGCAATGACAACGTTATCTACTTAAGCACGGCTAGAATAAAATAAATATTTTAAAAATTTTATGATTCTAACCTGAAGTAATGTTGATATGAAGCTCCCGTTGTTACGGTGAATAATGCAGAGCTTGCTGTAATGTAGTAACTGGAGAATGGCAACAGGAAAACCATTCTCCAGGTCACTACAGCCTAACAATAAAGTTAAGCTGTCACAAAATATTTCAGATAACACAGAACAGAAAGTATGCACAACAAAGTGAAACAGTATTTCCAAAGGAAAATATGCTTTGATTGTTTGTTAACAGAA
Organism: Daphnia magna; assembly: GCF_020631705.1. Taxonomy (NCBI): domain Eukaryota; kingdom Metazoa; phylum Arthropoda; class Branchiopoda; order Diplostraca; family Daphniidae; genus Daphnia; species Daphnia magna. Next base: position 171,662 of record NC_059185.1, read on the forward strand.
TGCTTCTATCTTAACAACCCTGTGTTGGAAATGGGTAAACTGGTTCTGCAGACAAGGATTTTCAGTTGGTACACCTTGAAGTGTAGCTTTGTCTATCTAGAAAGAGAACAGTGTAACTCAATTAGGACATGATAATAAAGAAAAAGATACAGAACAGTCCAAGCACTGCTGACGGTCTACAGCTCTTAGTTGCTGTACTATTACTACAGTAGAATCCACAAACACGCATGCAGAATGGCATTCCTGCAGAATCCTCATTGAATTGAGAAAAGTTGAGGCATGCAGGCTAACCTTCCAATTCCTCTACATTTATGCACCTGGACCTAGAAACATAGAGATAGCTCTGGTAACAATGTTGGTGAACCAGTACAACAATGGCTTTGAAGACATCACCATACCTTTTCAGATGACCACCATAATATCCTCTACATGTGGACATACCATTTCAGAATATCTAAGGCAAAGAACCCAAAAGAAAATAAAACAATTAAAAGTACATCTTCTCATGGTGGTTTACTTTGAGTAAAGCATGCATGTGGCTGGTTAGCACAAGGTAGATGTAAATCTCTGGCACCAGATCTAACAAAATGGTACACATTCAAGGAAAGTCTAGATTACAGAAATCTTGCCGAGTGCATCAGCCATCAGGCAAATGACAGGAATGGTATTTATTAGTGCAACAGCAATGATAGCATCCATGACTTCCCCAGCTACTTGAATTGTCTCTGGTTTTTTCCTTCAATATTACAAATCAACTATATGTTAACCTTATGGCGCAGACGGTAACAGCGCAAACAATTCAATATTGAAATTCTAGCTGAAACCCCCGGGGGTCTATGACTCTGTTGAAATGCAAAAACTTTGAATTTACGAGCAACAATGCAACATCCACCTCAGCCCATATGCCTCGATGCCTGACTAATGAAAAATGTTCCATCTGCTTTTCAGCTTTCCCTCCAATTTTTGTCACTGTCACCAACATTTGCATACATTGGTCAAATAACTACACTGTTGAAGACAATTGACACACATTTGTCTCTCTCCCTGCATTTCTTTCCTTTTTGATAACTTTACCCGTTAATTTCCGAAAAATATTTGTTAAATTTCCAACGCATTAGCCAGAATCGACAGTTCTAAAATGACGCCGTCAGCACACGCACGCAAAGTACGGGGAACACTGTTCTCTAATCTGATTACTCATTGGTCAAATCTCCAAAGTCGGCCATCATTGTACGGGGAATAGTATCTATAATCTCATTGGTTAAGAACCGAAAGTCGGCCATCATGATTTTGACGAAGAGGTAGGGGCAACGGGTTTCGGCAACCACGAATATATAAAAAGGTTTTGGCTCATCAAATTGCAATTGTAAAAAAATAAACAACTCTATCAAGCAACAACCCAACCAAATGATCCACGCACATAATAAAATAACGGATCACAAAACAATTGTAAATTAGGGCTCGGCCATGGATTACTCGATACCCGACTTTATTACCGGAAGATACTGGCGCGAAACAAGCAAAGTGACACGCACCTACCCTTCGTGCCAGTACTTTCCGGCGGTGCAGATCTCGGGTAACCCGGTGGCATTATGTAAATAAAAGGGAAAACAAAGGAAGAACAATTCTAAGCTAAAATGACGAACCCCTAAGCAAGATGGCCCATCCCTAGTGTTTTCTTTTTTCTTTTTCCTATCTTCCTTTTGTTTCGGGGTAACAAAAGTAACCTCGACGCTTATGTACTATTCATTCAGACATCGTAATTTCGTCGACTTGTCGTACAGATAGTTGGACGTTGATTTCCTTTCTTCTATAGTCCCCGTATTGTTTTCATAATGTCTAGAGAGTTTCGCCTGTGAAAACGCTGGTAAGAATTCACCCTTTCGTTTTTCTGCACAGTGTTTTTTCCTGTTAGTGACCCATTTATCTCTCGTTGTAGTTGTTCAAGAGAAAAGCTAAAGATCGTCAATCGACAAAATGTTTCGAACGCTTTCCCAGCGAGTATGGCCAAGGTAAGATTTAAATTTGACTCACAAAGAAAAACGTACTTTCAAATCGTACGTGTGTTGAACGAGTATAATTAAATGGTAGTTTTTCATTGCTATAAATGAGTGAAAATTGTTATCGACATAGCAGGACTGTCCTTGTGCGAGAGAAGCATACTCTTCCCGATTTGCCATACGACTACAACGCATTGGAGCCAGTTATTTCGGCGGAGATTATGCAACTGCATCACCAGAAGCATCATCAGACCTACGTGACCAGTCTTAACCAGGCAGAAGAAAAGTTTCTGGAAGCAAAGGAGAAGAGTAAATCTTGCAAACATTTAATTAGGCCTCTCTGCTAAAAATACGTTTTGCTTATTACAATTCCACAAGATGATTTAAAGACGATGATTGCTCTTACGTCTCAGCTTCGTTTTAATGGCGGAGGCCACATCAATCATTCCATTCTTTGGCAGAATTTTTCTCCTAAGGGAGGCGAACCTGAGGGAGACCTTTTGAAAGCGATCGAAGCAAATTTTGGCTCATTCGATACTTTGAAGAATGGCCTGTCTTCATCGGCCGTGTCTCTTCAGGGTTCTGGATGGACGTGGTTGGGCTACAACAAGAGCACAAACAGCCTAGCTATTGCCACTTGTTCTAATCAAGATCCTCTGGAGCCCACGACAGGTATGCGGATTGCTAATGAGTCTCTCTGGCTTGATTAGAATTGACGTTACCAACTGTGTTGACGTGTATACTAACCAGTAACCACACCGTTTGATTATAATAGGGCTCGTCCCATTGCTTGGAATTGATGTTTGGGAGCATGCATACTACTTGCAGTACAAGAGCGTCCGAGCAGACTACGTGAAAAATGTCTTCAAGATAATTAATTGGAAAGATGTGGCCACTCGGCTGGCCACAGCAAGACAGTGATTCGTCCCGAATCCTGTGATTTACTTGAACGACGAGCTTATTATTTTACGTTAGTTAATTCGTTTGTTTGTTTTGTTTGTTTGTTTTTTTTCTCTTTTTGGTTTTTGAATACAGAGAAAGTCTTGACCAAACTGAGCTACGTCCTGGGGCTTGTCATGAGTCATCACCTGTCAACAATCGATGACGCGATGAATAGTATTTTTAATTCACTGATACCTTATCATCTGCTCTGGATTGCCTAACAGCAAAGGAGAACTATAGGAATGCAATGGCAACAAAGTAACGGGTACCACATTGAACGTTTGGACGTTGGTTGGGGGGAGAGGTAAGGCAGCGTTATTACGTTATAAGCACCGATAATATGACAATTGTGGCTTCCATCATCAAATGGAGATGGGAAGAGATAAAAGTTTTCACCGAGATAAACGTGAAACATTAGCCAGTAGTTGCAGTTTAGACTAGGCTACTCGTTGTTCGTATTGCCGATCAAATCACAGTTGCAACGAGCTTTACTTTGTTCGCCTGTATAGTTGGAACATAATTTCACGCTTTCCCTCAAAGCATCGTCTGGCTTGAGATGATGACGATCGACGAAGTGGACGAGCTGGAAATTTCTTTCACCGAGCCAAATCACCACTTGATTTGTTACGAATCTCGTTTTCTTGAAGATTTCGAGCCTGTCCGTTTGCTGGGGCAAGGTGCTTTTGGTCTGGTCTTTGAGGCCCGCAAACGCATCGATCAAAAGTACTACGCTGTCAAACGCATCAAACTGCCGTCCGATGAAGAGGCCAGAGCCAAAGTCATGAGAGAAGTCACGGTATTTGATTGCTCCATTCTTTTGCTATTCTTTTGCTGTTTTGATAAAATAATGAATGCAGGCCCTGGCCGAGTTAAACCATCGCAATATCGTTCGCTACTTTCACGCTTGGAGGGAATTCCCTCCAGCCGGATGGCAGGAAATGCAGGACGCCAGTGAGCTGGCCAAATTGACGTCGTCGTCCGATGGTGATGGCCTATATCGGGGTGGCCTTTTGAATTTCACTTCAACCGATGAAACGGTGGACAAAAGTGAATCACCTCCACCGTCATTTGCTTCGATATTCGGTGACCCCAGCCAATCACCAGCTCGACCCCATAACCATCAAAGCTCTTCGTCGGCAATACCCGCCGATCTGACGACTCCGAAGAACACGCTGAATAGGAACTGCAACAAGTACCTGTACATCCAGATGGAACTGTGCCGGAAGGAGAGTTTAGCCGAGTGGTTGCTGCCGGAGACACGAAAGCCCGCACACGACATTTACCAAATGTATCGTGAAATTCTCGAAGCAGTTGCCCATCTTCATTCTAAGGTCATTGTTTTTTGTTTTGTTTTTTTGTTGTTGTTTTTGTTGATGTTTTTCTTTGATTGATCTACACAAAAACGGGACTGTAACTGTAATTTAGAGCGTGATTGCGGTGTTTATTAGGGCTTGATTCATCGCGATCTCAAACCGTCCAACATTTTCTTCGCCACGGATGGGACGATCAAAGTGGGCGACCTAGGACTAGTCAAAGACATAATGACGCATGACGACATCCAGCAAAACGAGGAAAGGCCGGAGGTTGTTAGCCAGGGCCGGAGGTTGTTGACGTGCAAGAATCACACGAACCAAATCGGCACTCGGCTCTACATGAGTCCCGAACAAATCGCGTCCAAACCGTACAACCACAAAGTCGACGTTTACGCCCTGGCCATCATCCTGTTTGAACTGCTGGTCGAGTTCTCTACCGGTGCGGAGCGTGCCCGTGTCATACCTGATTTGAAAACGTTCCAATTCCCGCCGAACTTCAAAAGTCAATACGGCAACAGAATGGTATATTATACATGTAGTAGAAAAAAAACCTAAAACCAAAACATGATCTTTGAAAACAAAAGAGTTTTTTGGATTTCCGGACTGATGCAGGAGCAATTGCTGATCGATATGCTATCAGTCGATCCCAACAGACGGCCCGAAGTCAAAGATATTCTTTCACATCCGTCCATTAGAGTCAAGTTAGAGACGACGAGTAGGAAAGCTAAGATCACGCCGTTCAAAACCAATAACCAAACGGTACCGTATATGTTTTGTGTCATGGATCATGGACGCGTGTTTCTTAAATGACGTTGCAACCTTCTGACGTCCCGTTTACTATACAGGCGAATGCGCTAGTCAAGAGGAAATACTACAAGCTGTTGGTGATTGGAGACCAGAACACGGGCAAGACCTCCATCATCCACCGTTACGTGCACGGATTGTTCCGCGACAGATACGAGGTGACGGTCGGGGCGGGTGTTAATCTCAAAGAAATCACGTGGAACAACAAGGATGCGTTGACATTGGAATTTGTCGATATAGGAGGTAGGCCTATGCCACATTTGTAACAACTAATCGATTGACAATTTCAAATGCAATGTGAAACAGGTGAAGAGAGAAGTCGATTCATGACGAGCGCCTTCTACAGGAAAGCGGTCGGTGCTTTTGTCGTAACGGACGTGACCCAACCCAACGGTTTCGAAACAGCCACCTTATGGAAGAAAGACCTGGACATGAAATTGAGGATGCACGACGACAGTCTCGTGCCCTCTGTTCTCTTAATTAACAAGGTGTGTGTGTGAGTGTGATATGGCGCCCATTGCTCTTAATCTAATAGCCTACGTCTGTTTTCAATGAATGAATTGCTCGGCTTACGCGCAGTGCGACGGAGAAGCGGAAGACGGGAAACGTTCAAACACTGAATTGAATCCAGTCAAGGTGGATCACTACTGTCGCCAACACAAGTTCAGCGGATGGTTCGACACGTCGGCCAAGAACGACATCAACATTGAAGAAGCTGTCCAGTTCCTCGTTGGCAAAGTAAGTCAATCATCTCCAGTATAAAGAGATCAAGTGTGGATGATGGGTTTAGGATTAAAGTTTGATGGGACGTGCAGGTGCTTGCCAGCGAGACGAACGAAACGCAAGTGGCCATCAGCAACGACGACCTCCCCAACATTTCCTTGACATCGAAAGTGAACCGCAATAAGAAGGCCAGCTGTTGCTGATTGAATAGCATATATGTATTGATAGATATACGTAGACCTACGCGTCGTTAACGGTAATGATATATTTATATGTAACAGAGTGACTGATATAGTAGTCAAGTAAGTTCTTGCTGGTATATAGACGTCGAAGAATAAAATGGAGACATTTACAGTATATGCGATGGTATATAGGGCTCTCATATACTACACGACAGCAGCCATCCCTTTTTGAAAGGGACAGAGTCACTGAAGGTGTTTGTCCAACGATTGATTAATATGATCAAAATATATATAGGCATATAATATAACATTCAGGGCGGAATAATGTCTAAGTTCGTACGGTATGGACGTCATAATAAGCAAAAAACATTGTTTCCAACCATTTCTCCTGTGAAACGGAAAAGCGGCACTCGCAAATAATTTATACAAGAAGGGCAGGAGACATAAAACAAAACAACAAAAAACAAAAAACATAAACGTATTGTAATGAGACACGTGACCTGTTTGAAAAAAGAAAAGTCGATGGTTGTACATCTGCGGGTGTAACGCGGTTTGTCGAAAAACAACATCGAAAACTCGTCGCGCTTTCGTTTTTGTTCAGTTTCGTCCTTTAGACGCAATGATATTTGACTTGCAAATATTTTAAAACACCCGGACAGGTGTCGCCAAACACCTCGTTGGAGGCGGGCAGAACGCAGGTGGTTTGCCCGTTGCAGAGCATGCCCACCAAGTCCGTGTGCGATTCGTCGTAGCAATTGTTGATCCGATCGGCTCCCGAACGATAACTGCCGCGCCAGCAAACGTTGTGACCGATGCGGCCGTAATTAGCGAATTTGATGTCGAGACTCTTGCCATTTCGGCAAGCCAACGTTTTCGATGAGAACTGACAGATGAACTCCGTTTCAGCGTCTGGTTTAAACACATTTTTTGGTTTGGTTTTTGTTTTAAATGCCAATTTTCTTTTTGTTTTGTTTAAAAGAAGAGCTAAACGAGTTTTTTATTGTTTTTTTTTTTTTTTTGGTAAGGGAGGGGGATCAAACTTACCGGCACTGATGGCGACTAGAACAATGAGGCAGCAAATGATGGCAAAATGTTTCATCACTGTGACGAGGGAAAACAAAAAAACAAAAATAAAATGCAAATTGTTGTTTGTTTCTGAAAAAGAGAAAGATTGATGACTTACTGGTTGAGCAACGGATTTGAAAAGCGATTGCAAGAAAAACGTTGGTCGGAATCAATTAGAAGCCGGGCGTTATAGAAAATGTGTCGGATGCCTTTTAACCAACAAAAAAGTTGAGTGAACGAACGAACCGACACGACTCGAAGCTTGAACGATAATAAGGAAAGGGAAGAGCCGATACGCGTTTTGATGTTGGGGACTTGCGACGAACGACGAGGAAAAGGAAATGAAACGAACGCTGCCGTGTCTTGCGCACTTCCCTACTCTCTTGATTTCTGATGCTCTTATTTATTTGATTTGATTTTTTAATTTTTTGTTTTTTTGTTTTCGCCTTCTCTTTTGGCTTTTTCAAATTGTAGACTATTGTTGTTTCACAAACCCAGCACGGTCGTAGTTTATCATTTGTTTTTTTATATTTTTCATTGGATTTTTTTCGGCCATCCATCGCCCCAACCACCAACCATCCTCTGCGTCATCGGCCTTTTCTCCAACGAAAACAGATTGCGCTCTTCGTGTGTCTTTTGTTGAGTTTGTCAGTTGCGTGGGATTGCCTATATGGAGATGATGATACGATATATTGCCTACATCTATCCGGTAGGGATTGACGTCAAAACTCGCATTCAATTGCGGTTGCCGTTGCGGTTGCGGCTGTGTCTGTACGAGACAAACAAATGCGGGTTTTCGTGCCGTAGACTATAGGGACTGGGCTACTATGTAGGCTACGTAAGCCGGTGTTTGTCTAGACGATTCATTGGCAGTTGGACGCCGCCGATTAAATACAATATACAATTTATTTCGTTTACTAGCGTGCTGTTTATTTTGTTTTCCGTTTTCAATTTGTCCAATCTCACTTGTACAGGTTCCCCACATGTCCAACGCACAATACATAATAGAAACTATGCCCACCCCAAACGTCCCCCAACCCCCGCCCCGGCCCAGAATGCGTGTCGATATATCCGGCGCGCGGGTGGGGTCTTGGTGATCACGCGGACGTGACGACGAAAGCCCCTTTTTTTTTTTTCTTTTTTCTATTTAGGCTGCTGTATATATTTTCCTCGTCAATAATATGGCTATACTACTCGAGCTCCCTGTTAAGGCTTTCTATTAGATGCATTCCCCGGTTGCGTTCAAGCGTTGAAATATGCCACAGCCGTTTCAAACGAATACATCATCTTACGTCGTGATTCGTGCAGTTATTCCATTCAAGAAATGTGTCCATTATTGGTTGCGTTGTATTGTTTGAGTGACAAGAACAACAGGTAGCTGCCAAATCGAGTGGGTGTAGTGCGTTGCACCATATTGCGGGGGATTTAAGATCATATGGCATCTGTTGACAATCGGGAGCGCGGGTGACGGGCTGATCGTCAGCCGAGCAACAACACATTTAGGCTTATCAGTGGGTGTTGTTGACGCGGCCGTGAATGGCACACAGTGTGGCCAGCACGTGACGCAAACGCCTCGATTCATAAGCAGATCACATTATAGGCTGTGAAACTGATTCAAATTGGATGTTCGTGTCGCGATTGCCTATACGTAGACTATACAGGGTGCTGGTTGTCGATGGCTGACAAAGAGGGTCACGTCACACACTTCCAAGCCTATCGGCTACAATCTATAGCGATTCGATTGCAGTTGAGGGCATTGGGGAAGGGGATGTCGGGATGAAGCAGGATATCAGCAACAGCCGTGAGTTGACAATTGCCAAGGACGACGGTATACAGCAGTCTTGTGCAATTGATTTACATAATAGTCTGATGCCATCGATCGCGGTTCTTTTATTCTCTAGACGTTGGGGACAGGATATTGAGGTCACCATTTAATGTCAATTGATTTGTTGGTGGCCGGAGAGCTGACGAATCGCCCACGTTTGATTAATTTGTTATGCACGTCAAAAAGACATAAGCTGATAAGCCAATGGCCAGCTATACTAAATTAGTACGTAGGCAATATGGACTCTATAAAATACTGTTCAATAATTCAACTTGAAATTGATGTAGCAGAGGGCTGTATCCAACGATTACCCAATTGGGAAACGATAAAAAAACGTCCCACTCGTATAAACGACTGTTTGCGTATGACCCAGCTGATTAGACTCGTAGACGCATAAAACGTTGATGCGGGTACGTATTATCTGCCGTAAAGTCAGTCACCCTGTCATTTGATTGCCTGTTTTTTGCAATTGACATAACATTTTTTGTAACAAGGCAACGCTCGAATGCTCACTATGATTCACGTGTTTCCAGATCGAAAATTCATCTGCATATAAAATAGACAGCTCCACAGCTCTCTTATTCAGATCTCAGTTTAAACATTTCAAACCCCCAAGGCTGCCTACATCAGCCATTTAGGTAGATAAGATTAGATAAAGGGTTTAAGAACTCGTGTTTATCGATGCCATTTCTAAGCATCGCGTCTACTCAAATGTTGTTCATTTCTAAACGGCTGTGATGCGCTTCATGGACGAAAGGATGCCGCATCCTTTTTCCGGAACCATTCAATCGTTCCTTCTGATTTTGGCGCTGTCTGCTTGTTTCACGGCCGCATCCGATTGGCAAGCAAAAGTTGAACAACTTGAAGGAAACTATGTGAGCCCAATATCGTCTCTTATCTCACTATATATAGTCTACATTGATTACTAATATTTGTGTTACATTCCACAATCAACTGGTGGAAGGTCAAAATGAAAGAACATTTTGAAAGCAAAATCGTTGATTTGGAGACGAAAGTCAGTCGGCTGGAAGCCAAAGTTAAGAAACAGGATTCAATTGTGGCTGTTTTGAAAAAAGGGCACAAACCTTTCACAGACAATGTCGACATCAATCGACATCGTCGTCACAACGCCACCCTTCGTACTTGCCACGAAATCCACGCAGCAAATCCGTCGTACGCCTCCGGCATGTACTGGATCGATCCGGACGGCCAAGGCATCGGGGATCCACCAATCCACGTCCATTGCGACATGGTGGCTAAAAAGAATAGCCGAATGAAGGTTATTGCTGAAGAGATCCAACCAGGTATTCCTGTTCTGTTTTTCTAATAGGCTACAACAATTGAATTGATTTCATTAAACACATTTTTCAATGCTGTCAAAGGTACAACATCCATTTTGCATGACAGCGAGTCGGAAATGGACATTGGGCATTGCGTCGAACCTGGTTGTTACTCGAGATCAATCAAATATTACGCGAGCGAACGGCAAATGGCAGCTTTGATTCAGTTGTCCAACAGCTGCGCCCAAAACATCACGGTATACTTTGATCCAAAGTTCGGATTTATTTGAAAGGTCGTTGGTCTTGAAATTCGCAATTGGTGCATCAGTATAACTGCAGAAATTCGCCTTTGAATTACGACGGCATCACCTACGCCTGGTGGAATGACAAAGACGGTGAAAGGCACCAGTTTGCCGACTGGTTAACTTCCTGTGATCAACTCTCTGGCAAAAAACACGCAGTTAACGGTGTGAGCGGCAATGTGTCAACATTTAAGAAAAGAATCAATGCAATTACAATTCATTGTAGTCTAGTAGTCTACGTAACGTGACACATATTTGCAGATGGCGTCAAAGACGGCCGTTTGCCGTTTACACGCGTTCATTTTAGCAACCCGTTTAAAGGATCCGGCCAGCACGTCGTGGGTCGGATGCGATGCAGCGGGAAGGCAAAAGTGGAGGCAATGCCGACGTCGTGCCAAGATTTATGGCGGATGGGACACACCCTCAACGCCATCTACTCCGTCAGGGGAGCTAAACGAATGGAGAATGTTTTCTGCCAATTCGATAAACGACCTAATGAACAAGGTGTTTAGGTGGTTCACCTTTTATGAATCGTTCCAATGGCAAGTGCTGTAATCAGTCAATTTCATTTCAAAAGGTTTCCAAAAATGGATCGGATACGTCGACGTCAAATCGCGGCCGACGTATTTCCACGTTCAGAAGAACAGGACCTTCTACAGCGAGAATGTTGCCATTCCTTTTGAGGTGGAAAAGGTCAACGTCGGCAATGCCATGGACTTGAAAACGGGCATATTCACAGCTCCACGCGACGGCCTTTATTTCTTCTCGTTCACCGGTTTGGCCAGCGCTAAACCTTCTAAAGGGACCGTTTTCGCTGCGGTGGGCCTCTTTTTGAACGCTGTACAGGTCGGAGAGGCTTGGGTGCACGAGGCGGACATCAGCGTCAACCACGACAGTCCACTGACGCTTCAATCGACGCTGACATTGAAAGCGCAGGACCGTGTTTGGTTGCAAATTACGAGCTTAGGGGATACGGGCTTTCTTTATGACGACGCCAATGGCTATAACCACTTTAATGGTTTCATGTTGGACGAAGAAATTACGCGATCCCTATGAGTTCCACCTTCGCAATATAGACGTGTTGAAGTGAATTGACCTTTATTTGATTGATTGTGTGTTGTGATCTTTTGTATGCTGCTGATGTGTTTTTCAGAAACTTTGTGCTCAAGGCGCTTACGTTATTCGGAAAGGTGTTATACTAGCCTACGTTTTTCAATAAAAAGGGTGTGGGTGCAACTATAGCATAACTGATTTCTACAGGCTTTTGGTCTGTGTATGCCGTCCGTAGTCTCTTATCTCCTTTTCGTGACACGATGAAACTCGTTGCAAAAGCCAACGCCTTTTGGCAGCTCATCATCGAGCATCAACGACCCAATTCAATATTCGCAATTCTTGTTCATCATGCATAGGTAGGCTAGCTACTTGCTTGTTGGACAATCATATAGATTTCCGTTTTAAACTAATTGATGTAGATTTTGGGGCGTGCAAGCCCGACCCATCACAAAATGCGAAACAGAGATTTTCGCTGGGACTACTACAGTAGACTAGATATTGTGCAACGTCTTTATCAAGTGAACAGGTAAAAATATCACGATATGTTTACAGTGACACTGATATGCTATACGTATACGAGCTCAACTTGTGTCTTGATGGGGCTCAGTCAACTCCACCTCAAATACATTTCAAGTCAACTGTGGGCTACGAGTCAGGTACGATCATAAGATAAGATGAAGATTGCCGGTATATAACTGCAACGGACTTTTTTTCATCGAGTGTCGATTTCAGTTACAATCGAGACAATCCTTTGCCTAATTTTGTATTTCTCATTACATTTCATTCAAAGGAGCCCTTGCTGGGCAACGACTAAAGAATGTTGCACTCTTTTTCCGAGACAGTGCAATCATTTCTTTTGATTTTGGCGCTGTCTACTTGTTTCACGGCTGCACTTGATTTGCAAGCAAAAGTTGAGAAACTCGAGAAAAACTATGTAAGCTCATATCATCTTCTTATCTCTCTGTATTGATTCCTAATGTTTGAGTAACCTATTCACTTCACAAAGGTCAAAATTAAAGAGCATTTGGAAGCCAAAATTATAGTTTTGGAAACGAAAGTCAGTCGGCTGGAAGCCAAAGTTAAAAAACAGGATTCGCTTTTGGCTGTTCTAAAAAAAGGGCACAAACCTTTGAAAGATAACGTCGACATCAATGAACATCGTCGTCACAACGCCACTCTTCGCACTTGCCACGAAATCCACGTAGCCAATCCATCGTACCCCTCCGGCATGTACTGGATCGATCCAGACGGCCAAGGCATTGGTGATCCACCAATCCACGTCCATTGCTACATGGAGGATAACTGGTACCCACCTGGTATAATTAGTTCGATACACTACTATATAAATTTGAAACTATATTTCATTCCAAAATGTGAATGCTTTGAAAGGTACAACATTCATCCTGCACGACAGCGAGTCGAAAATGGACATTGGAAATTGCACCGAACCTGGATGTTACTCGAGGCAAATCAAATATTACGCCAGCGATAGACAAATCGAAGCGTTGATTCAATTGTCCCAAGACTGCGAACAAAACATTGTGGTACTTTGATTAAAGGACATTTATTTGAAATATCGTTTATTTTCAAATTCGTGATTCGTGGTGCATCAGTTCTATTGCAAAAAATTGCCGTTAAACTACAACGGGATCGCCTATGCTTGGTGGTACGACAAAGACGGCAAAAGGGACGAGTTTTCCAAATGGCTGACGGAGTGCGACAATCTAAAAGAATTTAAAGAGATCGGTGCGAGCAATCATGACATTTCTAAAAACGCAATGACGATTCATATCCATGTCAAATTCCAGGTGTCACCAGGAAGCACCACAAGCGTCTGCCATACACGCGCTTCCATTTTAGCAATCCGTTTAAAGGATCCGGCCAACACCAAGTGAGTCGGTTGCAATGTCATGGAAAGGCAAAGACGGAGGCGATGCCAGCGTCTTGTGAAGATTTGTGGCGGATGGGACACACTCTCAACGGAATCTACTCCGTCAGGGGAGCTAAACAAATGGAAACTGTTTTCTGCCAGTTCGATAAACGACCTAATGAACAAGGTATACAGACAAGAGATCACATGCGGATTGTGAAACTTTGATTTGATGAACCGTCGCGTTGGCAGGTTTTCAAAAATGGATCGGATACGTCGACGTCAAATCTTTGCCGACCTATTTCTACGTTCGAAAGAACACGGCTTTCAACCGCATGAACGTTGCTATACCTTTTGAAGTGGAAAAGGTTAACGTCGGCAATGCCATGGATTTAAAAGCGGGAATATTCACGGCCCCACGTGATGGCATCTACTTCTTCTCCTTCAACGGATTGGCCAGTAGTGCACCTACTAAAGAAACGGCTTACTCCGGAGTAGGTCTTTTTTTGAACGCAATACAAGTTGGTAGAACTTGGCTGCATGAGGCGGACGTCACCTCTAACCACGATCGTCCACTGACCCTTCAATTAACGTTGAAATTGAAAGCCAACGATCGCGTTTGGTTGGAGATTACAGGCATGGCAGAGACGAGCTTTCTGTTTGATAATCATCACGGACATAATCACTTTACAGGTTTCATGTTGGACGAGGAAATTGCAAACTCTCCGTGATGAATTTATTTCGCATTCGTGTTGGCGTGGTGTTTTTTGGTTTTGAATTTTTGTTTACGTGTGTACTAAACTTTGCTCGAGGCTTTCCCCCTTTCCGAGAAAAACTATACGTTTGTCTCCATAAAATAAAGAATTTGGATTTTCGCATTTCATCGTGAAAGGGTTCCATACACGGGAGAACGTGAAAAACAAAATCATTTAGCGTAAAATAGCCAGTTGCAAAGAAGAGCTATTCGACCCATCTTGTTGATGTAGATGGTCTGCCCAGTTCTTGTTCCAGCTATCAAAACAACTCAACGTTCCGCTGAAGGCCACCGTGGCTTTGAAGTGCGTGCACACAAAGCTAAATATTCATCCTTCTGAGACAACAAACGATCAGCCGGTTCAAAGAAATGAATTAAGTCTGCAGTCTCATCTCCTTTTCGTGACACGATGTTCCATAAAAGCCAACGCCTTTTGGCCTGTCCTCGTCTGTGATGTTTCTCAGCGCTCCGAATCATAGGCAAGTGACTTCCGCGTATACTATACACAGCAAACCTCACAATTATAGACATGACCTTTGTTTCTTATTTGGTCATCCTCGTCCAAACGGTGGAAGTCGATGTGGCCATCAAAAATCTTGTTCAAGGCGCACGCCATCACTGTAGCAACTTCTTTTTTTACAGCTGATACTAGACGCAGTGGCTGTTCATTTTTTTTTTTATGTGACAGGATAACGTGAGAGGAACGCCCTGATTTCCGTACGACAACTCCACTGTGTTTTGTTTTTTAACGATACGCTCTGACTTTGACTGTGCAGTTTTCGTAAAAACCAAATCGGACCCAGAAGCCATGGCCATGAGGAACAACCGTTTCGTTTCACGGTCGTCTCAAAAGCCCATCTTGGATATGCAAACTATCAAGGTCCCGATGTGTTCCCTCTTCTTCATCATTTTCGTCTTTTCCCAAAACATGTATACCGTTGATTTATGGTTAGGTAGACTTTCTTTTTCCTGATATCGAAACCTTCGTGAGTCGAGCGATCGTAAACAGTGCTCATCGCTTTGGGTCGACTACTCACCGTCGGTTTTCACATTTCAAAACGTGACTGTGTTTGTGGGGCTTTTATAGTTGATGACAAATAGTTAATCGATCATAAACAATATGGTGAATAGCCTACGTTACGAACTATTTGCAGAATTTCTTTTATGAGTTGCCTCTAGCTACAAAAATCTGCAAACTCTTCCGGGGCAACCAAAACGTTTGCTCTCCCCAAAGGCCGAGACGAATTTAAAGGAAGGGCTTTTTAAAAGAAATTAGCAGACAAAGGCAACAGTCCATATAGGTAGAAAAGATTGTGCATTTCCATCATCTCACAAACCGCAGCTTTTTTTTATAAACCGGTTCTGTTTTGTTTTTCTTCCTTGGCTGCTGGCCAACATCACCAGGTTGCGCATATATCCTCGAGCTACATTCTCGCATTATAGACGCTCAGCAAAAAAAAAAAAAACCTTGTTGCTATCTCCATTCTCTTTAAGCGCACGGGGATTTCCAAAACTTAGTTCCACATTCGAACACTGCCGAGCCTTCTTCAGCACCTGCACGCCCAACATTTTCGTGTTTTCACATTCAAGTCTTTTGTGCGTTCGTCGAAGGATGGCAGAACGTTTACGTCCTGTTAACATCGTCCGGATTAGGCCTAGATTAGCAATTGTTTTGGCAGGCCTCTTGATTTCCTTAGCAATTGAAGGTCGTGCCAAAGAACTCGACAAAAACAATGGGATCATGTTGCCCGACAAGGAGCAGCAAGTGTTTACAGCTTTGGCCAACATTAGCGTGACGTGCATCTTCATCCACACAGCCGAGATCAAATGGAATATTCCCGACTACCTTACGAAAACACCCGGGGTAAAATAATATAAGCTATAACAGAGTTAGCGAAATAAGGCAGGCCTGATTTAGTCTGCATATCATTCTACTCAACCTTTTTTTTTTCCCTTTCAGATTAGTGCAATGAACGAGCGTTTGAATTTCACTTTCGAGAAGAACGAAACTCACGTCTGGTCAACGATGAGCCTCATCAAAGCCAGGGCAAGAGACACTGGCTATTACGAATGCTACTTACCTTTGTTTAATGAAGTGCGAGTGAAGCAGTACATCTACGTTTACAGTAAGTCATCAGCTTGATGGCCTATTCATTCGCTTTTGATGTTTCTCTATCATTTCTATACGGCACTCACGTTCGCCACATCCAAAGACAGAAGAGATGCAGTCATTATGGAAGAGGAATTGGTCAAATTTCGATTTGAAATGGGCGAAGATGCTTTGGTACCCTGCAACCCCACTCACCCTGATGTCAATGTGCAGTTGAAACGATCCCCTCAGTTGGTCATCGGGCATCTATCGAAGGTATTGTACATTTTCACTTGGGAAAACCTGGACTATAGCTATAGTTGATAATATTATTTCAAAAATTAAATAGACATGTGTGTTCTAGGAGGAATTGCAGCGAGATTTGTTGTCCGGTCCGTCTCGACATTGGTTCCGGCAACAGTTCAAAGGACTGCGTCACAGGAACGTGAGCCTGGACGATTTCGGAAGTTACCAATGCATCGGCCTGCTCAAAAACAGTACGGGCAAGCCGACCGACAAAAGATTTAATCTGATAGTGTCTGGTGAGATTCGTCGTTCCTTGCGATTCATTTCGAATGTAAACACATGGCTTGTATACAACTGCGAACAGGGCTTGATCTGACTAGAAATGGCAGTGATGCTCGTGATCCTGTGGAGGGAAGTAACGTCGTTTTGATATGTCGCGCCTACGCCCTTTCATCTCCACCACGCTGGACGTATTATCAGAGTGTCGACGACACCGCAGAAGAACAGGTTAACATTAGTGAAAGCGAGACGCCATCCGAATTGGGTAAGTCCAAGAGTCAACGCAATGTCTCGAGTCAATGATTCCATTTGATTTCCACTTCACTGTACTGCAGGTATGGAAATCAATACGACAAAATTGACCGTTCAGGGAGAGTCAGAATCGTATTACGTGAGCATTTTGGAATTGTCTAATGTCACTGCGAATTCCCCCCAAAAGTTTGGATGTTGGGCGATGAATAAGCGAGACAAAATCGAACTGGCAACCGTTTCCTTCCAAGTCACACGCAAGTCAAAATTCAAGTTGCCTTTACTGAACGATTGCCAAAATAAAAAAAAATAAATGACATTATTTTCTGGGATTAACAGGGGCTCGCGTTCCCGTCATAGCAACGAGAAACAATTCGACTACATCCATCGAAGTGGTGTTGGTTAAAGGACAAGCGCGGAATTTAACGTGCACTGGATACGCATCGCCTCGACCCAAGATCCAGTGGCTCAAGGTAAAGCGCTCACTGTTCTATTTGAAACTCGTTTTTGAAATATTGAACCGAATTCACAGGATGGTATAGAACACTTTGATGAAGTTTATTCCAGCGGCAATGCGACTGTGTTGACCCTCCAAGGCACGGAAGAAGAAGTCGGTTCGTACGCTTGCCGCTGGAGTAACTACCTGGGCCAAAGTTTCAAAAATTTCACCGTTACCTTTGCTGAGGAGCCGGACGACATCGGTAATACAGTTGTGATTGCTGTTGGCACGTTGACGGTGGTCATCATTCTGGCTTCGATTCTGATTGGCATCAGACTCTACCTTGACAAGGTGGACCCTGTTCGGGTGACTTTGAGCTTCATTCTAATCTGTGATCGTTTGAATAGAAAGGCAACTTGTTTCCGGGCGCTCAAGCTCTGCTCAAAGGCAAACCAAAGGAATTGAACGATCATCTCAGTTTGGACGAGCAAATCGAAATTTTGCCTTACGACACGCGATGGGAATTTCCCAGACATCGACTCAAACTCGGTAATGGAATTGTTGTTGTATCACATCCACCTATTTCAATCGTGTTGCTGATGCACAGGTGTACAGTTGGGCGCTGGATGTTTCGGCCGGGTGGTCAAAGCTCAAGCTGTCGGCGTTAAAGACTCGGAGGAAACTGTCAAAACAGTGGCGGTGAAGATGGTGCGATCGCAGACTAACGTGGCTGCCCTGGAAGCTCTGGTCGGTGAATTGAAAATCATGATACACCTGGGGGCCCACCTGAATGTTGTCAATCTATTGGGAGCTTGCACGAAAAGCGTCATCAAAGGTATGATTCAATTAAAGGCTTTAGACACATCATCAGAATCGATGCAATTTTGGGGTATTTGGGTGAATCTGTGAATTTAGGAGAACTGCTAGTCATTGTCGAGTATTGTCGATTTGGGAATTTGCAAACTTACCTCGTCGGCCACCGCACGGATTTCGAGAACCAAGTCGACGAGTTCGGCAATCTCTTGACGGATGCAGAAATGCAAGAAATGGACCGTTCCAGGTATGGCCCATCATTTTGAAATCAAGACGAATGTGTGATCAGTTTGCATCATCGTCATTCAGAAATGGAAACGCGAATAATCAAGACCAGATTCAAACGTCATCTTCTCAAGCCAATTTGATCGATCAAGATGTTTCTGCTTGCCCAGAAGGTTATTTGTCTATGTTTGACACTAGTTCTTTTTTAACGCTTAACATCTAAACTGCTTACCGGACTATTTCAGGTTCATCCTCGTCGTCTTCCAGTGGGGAAGTCTCTCCAGGTGCAGACACGTTCGGATTTTATCAACAAGACCCGGAAAATAAAGTGAGCCATTCCGTTTCGACAGCCGATCTGATCTCTTGGTCGTTCCAAATCGCCAGAGGAATGGATTATTTGGCCAGCAGAAAAGTATGTGACCAATTGGGCTAATCATTATTATGCACAAATTGCATATGACTCGGTTCATTCCCGAAAATAAAAAGGTTCTTCATGGCGATTTGGCAGCCCGTAATGTTCTGCTGGCCGATGGCGGAGTTGCCAAAGTGGCGGATTTCGGAATGTCTCGCAACATGTATTACGAAGGAAATTATCAGAAAGAATCGCAGGTTCACTTTCAAAAACTTTCACCTTTTCTTTTTTTGTCCTTGTTTTTTTTTCTTTTTCTTTCCCACTTACTCATTTTTAAAAAATGCTGTGGTGAATCCAGGGTTTGATGCCCGTCAAATGGATGGCCATTGAATCTCTGACGGATCGCCGTTTCTCCACTCAGTCTGACGTCTGGTCGTACGGCGTTCTTCTTTGGGAAATCTTCACCTTAGGCAAAGTGCCATATCCAGGTAGGTCGTTCACGTTTGAACCTTTGGAAGGGAAACTATAGTGACGAACGCATCCGAAATCCAGGTATGGAAGCCAATCACGAACTCATACGGCAACTGGAGAAAGGCTACCGAATGGAGAAACCCGATTTTGCGCCCAATTATTTCGGAGAAATCATGGCGAGTTGTTGGAAATCGGACCCGAAGGAGAGACCAACATTCAGCCACATGGAGCAGCAGATCAGCCTTCAAATGGAGTCGACCGTCAGTGATCACTATTTAAATTTGAACCAATCGTACGAAAAATTGAACCAAGAGAAAGTGAGTGCTCCGGCCAACGAACCGTTGGGTCTGGCCAAAGCTCTGGACTTTAAAAAAGAGAAATTTAGTCGATCGAGTTCAGTGTGCGATGTGCAAACCAAGAAACCAGTCTGGAATGGAATCAGTTTGCGGAGAATCTCTGAAGAAAGGTAAAATCCTTACGATCGTTTAAAGAGACAATTCATTTCTTCAATTTCAACGTTTCTTTGCTCTGCTACGTACAGGACTAATATCGAAGCATTGCCACAACAAAAGACTCAGATAAGCAACCAATACGTTTAGGGTTGGAGTCTTGGGCTTTCTTGTTGCCGGATCACCTATACTTGGCCAGCGGATAGAGTACGTAGTTGTCTGTAAAATGAGATTTCGCACTGAAGGAATGTCATTGATTACCGTCAATGTGGTAATTTATGATTGAAAATGTGACCTTGATGCTTGATCCATGATTTTTAATCCACTTGGTAACAGACGTAGGCCTAGCAGACGAGTATTAGCAGACTACGTCTTCTATGCGGATTACGGTCTCCGTCGACCATGTCTGCTTGTGGATTGAAAGTCATGAAAGGTCACATTTTCAATCATCAATTATTGAACTACCAAGTAAAACTCGATCATTGTCATTTGTATAAATTTATTTTCTTTTATTGTTTCATTTACTGTGTCATCGTAACTGAGATGCAGTAAACATAATACATTTAGCTATACCTTTTGACTCGTTTTAAACTCCATTCGTTCAATTCAATCCCTTAGCGTGAAAAAAAAGTATGGGTCCATGTCTTACTCTACAGAAGCAAATATGTGAAAAGGTCTTTTAATAAATCGGGTTGAAAAAGCGGATCTGGAATACAGGATCTGACATCCATGTAGGTACGTCATTCGTATAGGATCGCGACTCTGAAAACCAGTTTATGCAACTGTATATGAGTCGTTGTGTAATGAACAATCATCCGGGAAAAACTGTACAAGCTTTTCGTTGTTTAAAAGCTATTTGAGTTGTCCTCTCGTCTTCGGGGACTGGCAGAAAAACACAAACCGATTAGAAAGTAGCAGTGTGGTTTTTTCACATATACTTTTTCACACATAGGTATGTGTAAGTGTAACTAAGATTTCAATTAATTTAGACTGCCATTTTTGTCTTTGAAAATCGGTTTAACTGGTCATTGAATTCTTTGAATAATCTTTGAATTTCATGATTTTTACAAAGTGGGAGAGTATTCAATGACAAATCGGACAAGAAAACGCCCGTGGCCCAATTTTATCGTGCTACACTTTCAGTTTCGCCCTTCTTACTTTTGCACTTGTATATGAAATCATGTTTCCAAACTACTGTTTTTCTCCTGGCTTTACATTGACAAGTTTGGCTCTTGATTTCGTGCCTGTTGGGTTTTCCTTTTTGAACGCGATACTGAGGTCGGTTTGGAGATTAACAGAACTCGAGGCCGCATTCTGCAGCCTTTTCCTCTCCATCCATGGAAAAAAATTTCACTTTCACTTGAGGTCAATGACCAACTTACATGAAAAATGAACAGTCAAAAAACATCCTCGAATGCCATGTGGAAAGCCATTTGACTAAAAATGTTTTAAACACGCAAAAGTGGAATCACATTCGCCTTGCCTTGGTATGGCGGTTCGTCTTCGTATTTTCAGAAAATTCTTGTTTTTTTCCTATATATTTTCATGACCCTTCCCTCGTACACGGTACACTAGGAATCTGTGTAGACTTTAGTCAAATCAGCCTCAGGTGTAAAATGTACCTTAGCACAAACGCGAAGTGCTTAATATCCTCAGGCCAAACAGACGAGCTCAAGATTACGCTTCCATATGCAGACAGTGGCCAAAGAAGACGGCAGTAAGACACATACGTTTAACGTCCTTGGTTGCTGAGCCAGGAAAAGGAAATGGTAACCGCCGTTTTTTATTACGTTTAGCTCGTCGTTTGTCTCCTTACGGAAATGCTAAACAGTTATCAGAAATCTAGTTGACATTGGCTGTCCTCTGAAAGTCAATCTCAACCGAAACTCGGTTTCTGATTGTTTGTCTTTTCATTTGCTGTTGTGTGAAGTGCAGTGACTCTCGTATACTGGTGCTTTTAAGAAGTGAATAGAAAGTGGATTTTGATTGACCTAATGGCCATTGCAATGGCGGTAAATGGGATGTTGCTACGTCGTTTAAATACTACAGGATTTTTTCCGTGGGTAATATCGATCCATCAAGTGTTTTCAGTCATCGTGTTAATATCGAACACGTACGGTCAAGTCAACGAATTAAACAAAAACAATGGGATTATGCTACCCAATGTTGCAGAACGAATCGTGAAAGCAGGTGACAACCTAACAATCACTTGCATGTTTATCCATACGACAGATATTGAATGGACATTACCAAAAGATCCTTCTGCAGCGGTACGTCTGACTCATTTGTCTTCATTTACGTAGTTCTATAACGTCATTGGTTTTTATTTATTTGGATTCTAATAGACCAGCAAACGTATGGAACGAATAGTACGTGAGGCAGTCTTCCAGAACGAAACTCACGTTTCATCGACGATAACATTGACAAAGGCCACTGCAAAAGACACGGGATTCTACGGATGCTTTCTGCCTCAATTTCCTGAGCTTCGAGTCAAACAATACATCTATGTCTACAGTAAATAATTGATTGAACAAAGAATATAAATGACCGGTGTGCAACGTTTTATATCGTTTGTAAACAGACCGTAGAGACCTTGTTTTTCTCAGTGACGATCTGGGCAAGTTCACTTTGACGAACGGCAAAAGAGCTGATATTCCCTGCAAACCGACTCATCCGGACGTGCGCGTGTCACTCAAACGCTGGAATAGTTTTACAGTTGAGCCATTATCAAAGGTATATACCTTAGTATTTTACAGTCTTCCCTTTTTATGATATATTACTTGAGCAATAAGGTCGAATTGATTGACGGATGTCCATGTTCATGTAGGAAGAAACACAAATTGATTTGTTATCGGGGCCGAAATGGATTCTAGATGTGCAGAGCGGATTGACCTTGAACCAAGCGACCCTAAATGACTATGGCAGATACGAATGCGTTGGCAAACTTGGCAATTCGACTTCAAAAGTGTTCTTCAACATCGTCATGAATGGTTAATGTTTTTACATCGAGTGCAGGACATCACCGTTTTGATTATTTGCAATACTGTCTACAGGAATTGAATTGACACGAAATGGCAGTGATCCGGTGCTGGAAGGAAGTAACGTCACGTTGGTCTGCCGATCTTATTTAGCCACCACTCCGCCACAATGGGCGTATTACCAAAAGGTGAACGACACCGAAGAACTCGTTCCAATCGACGAACAGGACCCACCGTCCGATTTCGCTATAGGTATACATACATTGATAGTTTGAGGTCAGCAAAAAGATGTTCCCGTTCCACAGCTAAATGTCTTGGACGTTATAATAATCGACAGACATAGTGACGCAGAACAAGACGGCTCAGGGAGAATTACCTTCCTTACGCAATTACAAGAGTTTGTTGGTGATGACGAACATCTCCAAACGTTTCCCGACAAAGTTTCGATGCATGACACGTGGACTCGGCGATAACTCGGTTACGACTTCTGCATTGTTTGCAAATACAGCGCCAATGCATTCCTTCACAATCATAAGTATGTCTCATTAACTGCAAAATGTCTCAGAAATATGTTCTATTTCTAAATGAATTTGCATGACAGAGCCTGTAGTACCTTTCATAGTCGACCCGGAGAATTCGACAGTTTTGCTTGTCCTGGGACGCGAGACGAGTTTAAGGTGTGACGGTTATGGAGTACCTGTGTCTACCTTTCAATGGCTCAAGGTTCGTGCACTAAACAGCCATTTGTTCTTTATTTTCAAGCCTTAACAAATTGCATTTGCTTCTCATTGAACAGGATGGCCAAATTCTAGCCCAAAATCGATTGATTTTATCGACTGGCAATTCGACAGTGTTGACTCTGCAAGGAACAACAGGTGATAACGGCAGTTACGCTTGCCGACTGAGCAACAGCATAACGCAGAGCTACAAATATTTCGATGTCAAATTCACCGACGAGTCTCAAATGTCCATCGCTTTGGTCAGCACGGTCTCCGTTGTGGTAGTCATCCTCATCGTGATGCTCGGTACAGGAATCAAACTCTACCAAGATAAGGTAATTTCCATTCTGCAAAAACAACAAATAAAGTGTGCAGAAAACATAATTTATTTATTTCTCTAACTGAAAGAAGCAAAATTTTTTTCCTGGTGCTCAAGCATTGCTCAGAGGAAATCAAAGAGAAATTGACCAACAACTAGGATTGGACGAACAAGTTGAAATACTGCCCTACGACAAACGATGGGAATTTCCCAGGCATCGACTTAAACTCGGTAATGAAATTTTAATTGCGTCACATTCACCTGATTTCAATCGTATCGCGTTGCTGGTGAGCAGGTGTACAATTGGGCGCCGGATGTTTTGGTCGGGTAGTTAAAGCTCAAGCTATTGGTGTTAAGGATTGTGAGGATACCGTCAAAACGGTGGCAGTGAAGATGGTGCGATCGCAAACGAATGCCACAGCTCTCGAAGCTCTGATTAGTGAATTGAAAATTATGATTTACCTGGGAGCGCATCTGAATGTCGTTAATCTGTTGGGAGCTTGCACGAAAAGCATCGTCAAAGGTATTTGAACACGAACACTTGACGTTGTTCGACAGAGAAAGACGAGTCAACTTTGTTGATTTTTGCAGGGGAGCTCTTAGTTATCGTCGAATATTGCCGATTTGGCAATTTGCAAACGTATTTGGTCAAACACCGCAACCATTTCATTAATCAAGTGGACGAGTTGGGCAATTTTCTGACGGATGCGGAAATGCAGGAGAGATGCAAAATGTCAGGCAAGACGATGGAATCGATGAACGATTGCACGGCTGTGAATTTAAATGAAATGGAAATGACAGCTCAACATTCAGCGCATTTAAACAACGAATGTTCTGTTCCAATGGCTGAGGCAAATCGATCAAACGAAGCTAGTGCTGCTGATGGTTTAGGTGAGTTCTATCCTAACCTATCCTGACTTTACTTTTAACGTGGTTGACCTGATGTATATAGAACATGGCGATGACGAACGCCCGCAATCCATGTGGGTTTGCCAACAAGACCCCGAGACTGCAAGAACCCACCAGTCATCCATTTGCACAGCTGATTTGATTTCATGGTCTTTCCAAATCGCTAGGGGCATGGATTACTTGGCTAGCAAAAAAGTGAGGATTAATAATTTTTCATTCTACGTTGATCAAAGTAACGCTATCCTTTTTTAAATCGATTCAAAGGTCATCCATGGCGATTTGGCTGCTCGCAATGTTTTGTTGGCCGATAACGGAGTGGCCAAAATAGCCGATTTTGGTATGTCCCGCAAAATGTATTACAAGGGAAATTATAAACAATCGGGACAGGTAAACTTAACAATTTCTCAATGAAATGGAATTGCACTTGATATTCATCATCCACGCAGGGTTTGATGCCAGTCAAGTGGATGGCAATTGAATCGCTGACAGACCGCGTTTTTTCAACCCAGTCAGACGTCTGGTCCTATGGCGTTTTCGTTTGGGAACTTTTCACGCTTGGTAAAGTGCCATATCCAGGTAGGTCCGTGTTCTATTTTACCGTACGCTAGAGGCCAAAAGCAATTATTCTAATTCCTATAATTATTATTATTTATTTTTTTTGGTCAGGTATGGAAGCCAATCACGAGCTGATACGGCAACTGGAGAAGGGCTACCGAATGGAGAAACCTGATTTTGCGCCCAATTATTTTGGAGAAATCATGACGAGCTGTTGGAAAATGGATCCGAAGGAGAGGCCAACCTTCAGCCAAATCGAAGAACTTGTTTGCAGCCAAATGGAATCGACAGTGTGCGCTAACTATTTCAATTTGAATGAATCCAATGAAAAATGCAACCGAGAGAAAGTCGATCCTCCGGCCACTGAACCCTTGGGGCTTGTACAATTGCTGGATCGTGACGAGAAGCTGAGAAAATCGAAATCGTTGCCCCTCAGTCGTGCCAATGCTGTGAGTATTTTCAGTCAGATCAGAAGAGGCTGGAGTTTGAACGAACATTTCATCATCGGGTGAGTCTATTTGAAACTCATTTGAATTTATTGCCCATTTTAATTTGAAGTTTTCTCTAGTTGAGAGTATGGATGAAATTCTTCTTAACAAGGCCTATGGATATAGGGGCTCATTGAGAGCTCGATGTTTCGTCCAACCGTATCGTTTGTTTACAATCGTGGCCTTGACTATATGCCAGTAGTTAACAAATTCTCTGTACCATTTTCACATTTCGTTGAGTTTTATTTATTAATTTCTTTTTTTTTCTCATTTACCTGTATATCGTAACGTATTCATTTTTCATTACTGTTTCATCTGCCGTTAGCGGCATCTGTTCCACTAAATTCGACCCTTTTCAATTGTTCGTCTATTATTATTTTTTTTAATTTCACGACAGGGATTCTTGCGAAACTGCATTCTCACTAGTCACATTGACCGAGCCCACTTTTTTCTGAGGTTTCTCCCGAAAGATGGCTTTGATGGCGCGTTGATTTCGGTGTGTCGGCACTAATCTCGTTCGTTTTTTTGTTTTCAACGCTGTGCCGCTGAGATAGGTCTCATATTGTAGAAGAAATTTCCCGATAAGGATTCTTGCAAAACGCTATGGGAATTTCCTGCCCCAATAAAAATCATAATCGGGAAAACAATTGGTTAAAAATTTTTAAAAATTGCCCAAATGGATAGCTCTTGATAATCTCTATCCATTTTTGTAAAATAATTGCTTAAAGATTTATTACTCGAATGGTAAACCGATTAGCCATTTTTAGGGCAGGTCGGTGCGGTTTAACGGGTAGCGGGTAATCCCCACTTCCAGTCCTATATGAAATTAAAATAATTATTATCGGGGAAATTACAAGCCCGAAATCAATACATTTTACAGAAATATATAGCTCTTGGTGAGGGCTATCCATTATTCTGTAAAATTCATGAAAAAATATTCATGAACAAAAAATTTTGAAAAAGAATGAAATTTTTGACTTAGGTTTACATCTATTAGGTCCAGTATATCTATAGGGCGCAAAAACTCAAAAAAAATTCTTGTCTCAAACTTTTTTGTTATTTTTCTTATTCAAACATTCCGAACGGAGTGAGGGTCCCTAGTAATCAGAATTACATCAAGATTATTCGTGCATGGATCAGTTGCACTTGATACTGACCCTCGAGTTGCTAAGGCATTTTATTCATAGGATTTGATGCCAGTCAATTAAGTGGGTGGCGATTGAACCGCTTGCCCCGGCCATTGAACCCCTTGGGGCTTGCAAAGTTCCTGGACCGCGACGAGAAACTGAAAGAATCAAAACCGTTGCCCGTCAGCCGTGACAATAATGAGAGCATTTTCAGTCAGAAAAGAAGAGGATGGAGTTTACACGAACGTTTAATCACCAGGTGAGTTTTTTTTTTTCGAAACTATTTGTTTATTATACCCAGTTTAATTGAAGTTTCCTCTAGTCGGATTTCATGACACTATCTAGAGTAAAAGAAATTCTTCTTATAGCACAGCCAATCGAAATCCCGACGATTCATTCAACAGTATCATTTCATTGAGAATTTCATTAAGGCCTTGACTCTATGTGACTAGTTAACAAATTATCCCTGCCATCACATTCCGTTGAGTTTGATTTATATTCATTTCTTTTTGAAACCTGTACGTCGTACCTGTTTATACCACCCTTTGCTATCGGCATGTAGTCTATACAACTACATTCGACCTGTTATCAATTCCTTTGTCCATCTTTTAAAATACAAAGCCTGTTCCCGTTTTTCGTGTCACAAATGGAAAACGTGATTTTGAGGCTACGTGGTGTTATCATTGCATATCCAGCCGGTATCCAGCCTTGTCTTGCTTTTGTCCTCGGGCTCATCATGAGAACAGGAGAAAGTCAATCAATTAAATAAAATTGGTTTAACTCCGTGTCTCTGTGCCCATCAATTAAAAAACAAAAAACGTTGAATTATTATTATTTTTTTATTTATTTTTATTATGATGACAATAAGTATCTGTACAGTTCACTTAACCAGCACTGATGGTCGTTATCAACAGGGGATTCGTAATGGACGGTCCAGCAGGAAGTTGGCGGGTTAAACGATCATTCAAACTGGCTAGAATTATACAATGGCGGCCAGATTCGCTGTAGAATGTTGAAGCTTCCGTGCCATCGGCATCGCCAGTTTCCCATTCTCGTGCTCGCTTTTCACCCTTTCACCTTTCAAATGGAATCACGCAAAAAAT
Organism: Daphnia magna; assembly: GCF_020631705.1. Taxonomy (NCBI): domain Eukaryota; kingdom Metazoa; phylum Arthropoda; class Branchiopoda; order Diplostraca; family Daphniidae; genus Daphnia; species Daphnia magna. The sequence continues at coordinate 199,585 of NC_059185.1, forward strand.
GATCATTTTCTTATATTTTTAGTTGGGCGTTAGAATGAAAACCATTCAGGCAATGTGGAAACAAAAATGTGCATCTACGCTACTGGTCATCTTCAAGATCATCTTTCCGTGTTGTTTGCTTTTTCTACTGGTCTGGACATTGAACGATGGAAGACGGCAATTGGTTGCATCACCAGGACGAGGTAAAAAGTGTCGAAATGTTAAACGACCATCAAACCAACGTCCGAGTACAATACCAGAAATATTAACTGATTTTTTATAAACGGATTTTTCACGACATTCTTCGGTAAAGAGACAAACACATTAGATCCGTCCGATGGGCAAGATTCAGCCGTTTGCACGGGGGACCTTCTCGACCAGCGTCACCATCGTTATGAAAAAGAAACTGATGGCAATTATCGATTCACGTCTGACCAGACTGGACCGTGTCGACTTCTCCGGTACACAACTGATCGCACAGTCCCGTGCCTTGATTTGATTCGCTATCAAAAGCAATTGGCCGGTGATTTGAGTAATAGAAACAACGGCTCATTGCACTTTCTGTTTATGGGTGACTCGAGAGTTCGCCAACAGTTTTACAACTTTGTCGCTGTAAGCAGCATTAAATACTTTTTAAGTATAGATGGCCTTTTTTAACAGCGACAAAACGCTATACGCAATTCAGTTGATTCCAGACTATGATCAAATAAGGAAGCCCATTCAAAATTCACCTTCGTTTCACGATGAAATGGAAATCACGAGCAACATCCTCAAACTGCGACTTTCGTACAAATGGCGACCCCTCATCGATGACAATGTCACTGAAACAATTCGTCGATGGGCAACTTTTGACCCAATTGAGCGGCCTCATCTCCTTTTTCTCAGTAATATTTTTGCTAATTACATTTGCTCTTTAATTTGGGGTGGTGTCATTGTGGCTTTGATGTAGGTATAGTAGTACACCACATGCTGGGAACAAACGGCGCTGATCATCGACTTTACGAGGAGAATTTTACTAAATTCGCTCCAGAGCTGGGCCGGTTGGCAAAATTCTCCCAAGTGATTTGGTTCAATCAATATCCAGTCGAGGAACTACCCGAGAAAATTCACGACCACAACACGTACATTCATTCAGAGAAGATAGTCAACTACAACAAGGCCATTCGACGTCTGTTAGAGTGTGTTCTATTGATTGATACTAGAATATTGACAATATGGCTACCACTTGTACTTTTCTTTTAGGAATGAAAATAGTAGCATCCGCATATGGGATTCGAGTGATCCATTGGCAGAAGAGTACATCCGCTCATGTGCCGCCTTAAAACGCGATGAGATCGTTCACGTCGATCGTCGTCCTTACCTGTTCAAAGATGCTGCCTTCGCAGATTGCAACGACTTTATTCATACGGGTTATTCAGCTCTTTCACAGGCCACTAATCTTTTGTATAATGACATCTGCAATAATGTGATGGATTACCATTGATCCTGAATTCCCTCAGCACATCGACCTGTTATCAATAAACAGGCTATTCATTTGCCTGACAAAAAAAATCAGCTCTAAAATTAGGTTTCTAACTTTAATTGTTAAAAATTGAAATGAAATATTGAGATGCAGTTGATGAAAATTAGTCTTTAAAAAACATCGGGAGCTGCAGAAAAAACATTAGGGCAATGGGCACGAGCCAATCGAATATAGTCTTGCGTCGAATTCTTGTAGATCGGTTGATTTTTACTTAATTTGTTCCAAACGTGAACTCCAATCACTGTCTCCGTCAGCCAGCTAAGACGAGCTCCGGTTTCGTTCGCCGACGGCAGAACAAATAAAGTTTTCATTTGACCGTAGTGAACCGGATGAAACGATGTTGTCGGCAGGACGTTGAAACCTCGACAGGGGACGTAATCCATCGATTCGATATCCGTAACGTTGCACCATTTTCGTAAAACGCGTGTAATCAAGGACGGTCCATTATGTCCCCAAATTTCGGCCCTATTTATTGTCAAAACCGTTTTTACTGTTCAATTTAAAAAAGTGTGTGCAACAAATTCAAAACCACTTGCTTGAAATTCAAGACAAAATCTTGAATGGCCATTTCGATGAATGGATTTTTCAGATCTGCATGGATGACGTCATTGTTCAAACTAGTGGCATCTTGCACGGCGACAAAATTGCGATAGAACGTCACTGGGCGGACGGAGATGATGTCCAGATCGAAGTAATAGCCACCGTACTTTTGCAGCGTTAACAAACGAAGGCCATTGCTCAAATTGTTGACGTAAAACGAGCCCTTGTTCCATTCCGTGCAGTGATACCAATGTTCCAGCACCGTTCCAGCTAAGTAGTCGTCCAAGTCAATACTGACTAGCTGAATGTTGCTGTATTTCTCTTTTAATTGCTGCAAAACGAGGACGCTCGTGTTGATTGGCACGTCCACAAAAAGGACGTTGACTGTCAAATTCTGATTGTGCAAGGCCAGCGATTCCACTGCGCAAGTCTGTCGAATAGTCAACGAACCACTGCCCGACGTCTCAATGAAAAATGCATTTTGATTGTGATCGACAATAGATTCTCTTGGATGGTCATCAAAAACCGAAGGCTTTGGTTTTGGACAAGGCAACGTGCAATTGGTTCTCCCGCAGATATCCTGCAAGTGATCGGAAGAAAGACAGCACGTCCCGCGATCTGCCATTGCCTGAACTGAATATCCCGTCTGTGAATAGACGGAAACAATACTTGTGCGAATAACATAGGAAATATAAATTCCATGATGAAACAAAGAGAATAGAATTACGTTCACGTGTTGTGGAAAATGGTGGTTGCCCCACTGGATGAATAAGATGAAATAAACAGCACAGGTGGTTAACAACAGCAATTTCATAATGGACCATCCAGCAGGAAGTTGGCGTCTTAGCCATCCAAACTTCCTAATATTTAAATGATGGCCAGAATCGACGAATAAGGACTGATCTTCCGTGCTGTTGTCGGACGCCATCGTCGACACAACCTCTCTGGATTTTACCCAACAACGGTTTGAAACTTTAAAAACTGAACTTATGATAGTCTATAACGTGTGCATGCCATATTGACTGGGTCTTCTTCTGTTCAACTAGTCAAATTACATTAAAAGAACAGAAAAGACAATTTTTTTCAAAAGTAAAGGTGAATACACCCTGTGAGAACAAGGTCAATGTTTCGAATTGATGTCGACTTTAGTACGAGTCCGTCAACATATTTCATTCGACAGAAAAAAAGTAATCAATTGAGATTAACGATTACCTCTATATAATCTTCGTTTGCCCATGCATTGTGCTCTTCTTACGCTTTTAAAATGCTATCGTGAAATTACGACACTGTTCTGTTAAATTTTGTGCGCGTACGATAAATTACAATAAATTCAGAAAGAGCTGCAAGCTGTTGGATGACTTGTTGTTCCAGTTACGTGCATATGTTTTATTAGTTCAGGAATTCGGCATTCGTTTTACATTTCTTCGTCAATAGCAGCAGCATACGTTTTCTCGTGTTTTTTGGTACGCGTCTTCAGCTCATTGAAGAAAGAATACACCTAAATGGAAGCAACAAATACTTTGTTTTCTTCAACGTAATAGATAATAAAATCATCACATTCAATTATGAATCTATGTCAACTTAAGAAAACTTAAGCTGAAAAAAAAATTAATGTCCATTCGTCGTTAGTAGTACAACTAAGAAAGTAAACAAAAACAAAAAAGTCCAAACGTCACTGGCCCAGGAGCAAGAAACCAAGAACTCCTGGGTGGAGTCCACTTGTCGCATAGTGTATAGGACTCGCTGGGATCAGAAACATTTCTTTGTCGTGCCCAAATGTCGGAAACTAGAAGATCAAACGTCGATAGGCAGATGTCCTGGGGGAACCAGCAAGTAACAACCTAACGTCATAAAACATAAACCCCGGAGAACGTCATAAACCCTGGAGTCCTTTTAGCAACTCGGCCCCCCCCCCCCTTCAGTGCATGCCCTCCGTTAGTCGTGACTATACTGAGAACATATTCAGTTAGATAAGAAGAAGATGAAGTTTACAGGAACAGTTCATCAACAGGTGAGTACATTTTTTTTTTCATAACTGCATTTTAATTTTTACCCATTTAAATAAAACTTTCCTCAACTTGGAATAACACAGTCGACAGCAGAGAGGAAGGGGAGATGGGCTACACCATGTTAAAAAACTTGGGCAGTTTTTGGCCGACATTAGCGCCATTCTACGACTGGGAGAAACGTTTTTGTACATTCCCTACCTCTTTTTGTAAACTCAGAAATGTAATTTGGGCGCCATTTGTCAACTTTTACATGGTGCTTTTACCAGTGGTAGGATTAAAATTAGTTAGCGAATAAATTATCAATAACCTGAGTAAAAAATCTCAAAAACATCCAAAACGATCTACGTACTGCTTCTCGCAGACGTTGGATGGCGCTGTTGTTCTTTAAGTTTTTCTCCCTATGGTTTTGCCCGTCTCTCCTTCATCTCTGGTCGACACTCGACAATCTAAGAAATTCTTCTTAGCACGAGTCTATCGAAATCCTGACGCCTCATCCAACCCTATCATTTCAACCAGAATTTTGACCTTGGCTATGTGACTAGTTGACACATTCTCGGTCCCATCACCTACCGTCGAGTATTTTTGTTCAGTTTTTGCATTCCTTTTTTTTGCACTTGGTTGTCGTAATGTATTAATCCTATTACTGTTCCAGCCTCGCTAACGACATGTCTACGATTATGTTCGACCTGTTCCCAATTCTTCATAAATTAATTTTTTTCAAACAAAGCCAGTCTTTTTGGGTACTCAACCATGATGGGCTCGTCATGAGACTGGAGACTCAAGTCAATCAAAGTAATTGATTCACCCTCGTCTCTGTGCCAAACGACAAAAAAAAAAGATAAACGTTGCATTATTTTTGAAAAATTGTGCTGACAAAGAGCGTTCGTGTAAAGTTAATGTAAGAAACCTTGGTAGTTAACAGCAATGGTGTGTCGTAATGGACCGTCCAATGGCGTGTTAACCCTTCAAACTGCCTAATATTCCAATGCCAACCACATTTGGTGACAAATGATGTAGTTTCCCTGTTGTTCTCCGGTGCCATCGTCGACAGACACATCCAGTTTCGCATTGTCGTGCACGCTGTCTGCCTTTCAAGTGAAATCACGAGAAAAGTAACCACCTTCTTGTATGTTTAGTTGAACGTCAAAATGAAAGCAGTGAACGCAATGTGCAATCAACAATTAGCATCCACACTGCTAGTCGTTTTCAAGATTATCTTTCCGTGTTTGCTTTTTCTACTGATCTGGACATTGAACGATGGACGACGGCAATTGGTTGCATCAGCACCAGGACGAGGAGAAAAGTCTCGAAATATCGAACGACCATCAAACCAACGTCCGAGTATAAGACCAGAAATATTAACTGATTTTTTTATCAACTGATTTTCACGACATTCTTCGGTAAAGAGACAAGCAGATTAGAGGAAGCCGTTTGCACGGGGAACCTTCTCGATGAGCGTCACCATCATTATGAAAAAGAAACTGATGGCGATTATAGATTCACCACTGACCGGAGTGGACCGTGTCGACTTCTCCGTTACACGACTGACCGAATAGTTTCGTGCTTTGATTCGCTTCATTATGCAAAGCGATGGACTGGAAATTTGATTAAACGCAGCAACAGCTCGTTGCACTTCATGTTTATAGGCGATTCGAGAATTCGCCAACAGTTTTACAACTTTGTCGCGGTAAGCGAAATGAAATCCTATTTAAAAAGCTGTCCTTTTTTAACAGCGACAAAACGCTACGCAATTCAGTTGATTCCAGACTACGATCAAATAAGGAAGCCCATTCAAAATTCACCTTCGTTTCACGATGAATGGCGACACCTCATCGATGACAGTGTCACTGACACAGTTCATCGATGGGCAACTTCTGACCCAACTGAACGGCCTCATCTTCTTTTTCTCAGTAATATTTTTGCTAATTATATTTGCTCTTTAATTTGGGGTGGTGTCATTGTGGCTTTGATGTAGGTATAGTAGTACACCACATGCTTGGATCAAACGGCGCCGATCATCGACTTTACGAGGAGAAATTAAAAAAATTCGCTCCAGAGCTGGGCCGGTTAGCAAATGTCTCCCAAGTGATTTGGTTAAATCAATACCCAGTCGTGGAATTACCTGAAAAAATTTACGACCACAACACGTACATTTATTCAGAGAAGATAGACAACTATAACACGGCCATTCGACGTGTGTTAGAGTGAGTCAATTGATTGGTAAAAGAATATTGGCATCATGGCTACCATTTACATTTAAGTTTTTACGTAGGAATGAGAACAATGGCATCCGCATATGGGACTCGAGTGGTCCATTGGCAGAAGAGTACATCCGCTCATGTGCCGTCTTAAAACGCGATGAGATCGTTCTTGACTATGGTCGTCCCTACCTGTTCAAAGAGGCTGCCTACGCAGATTGCAATGATTACATTCACACCGGTTATTCAGCTCTTTCACAAGCTACTAATCTTTTATACAATGACATTTGCAATAACGCGATGAAATTTGATTGATCCAGAATTTCACCATCGCGTCAACTCACCATGGTTTTTGAGCAAATTCAACACGTATCGCTCCTCTAAATGTTGTTGTGCCTACGGATATTCGTGCAGGAAATGAGTTTTCATGTACAATTGAATGAGCAAGCTTGTACGTGTATACGTTGAATATGTTAATGCACTGATTGTGGATGAATGTAGTTAGATTTTTCATTTCCCCCCCTAATCGCCATTTTAGCCTTGGACATTGATGTTCGCAATACTCGGCTATACTCGTTTTTACGTTTACATACAGTATCCTCCACAAAAAAGAGGCACCCCCTCGGTAGCCCAAAAAAAAAATTCCTTATGAGCGCTAGATGGCATTGTTTTTAATTGCAAAATACAAACAAAAAAAGCTTGAAATTTTTTTTTTGTTTTGACTGCAAAAGCGAGACGGTTGCCATGATTTCAGTATTTTTTGCTGCGAGCAAAATATGGAAAACGGAGAATTTCAGAAAAAAGTCGGAGAAAGGCTAACCTCTGACTTGTTACCTTTCCCCCACCCCGACTTTTCTCTCAAGTTTTCCGTTTTCCATATTTTCTCGCAACATGAAAACTTATGCGATGGTGTTCTGGCGTAGAGCTAGCAGGATTCCTATCTGTGAGCTGCAGACACCCCTTAGGCGACAGAGATATCATCAAGTCCAAAAGTATATCATCGATTAAAAAAATTATCATTACCGTCGCGCGCAGATCATCATTCGATTTGGTCGGTACATTAGGCTTGCCATATGTCAGAGCATGAGACAACACATACTTGTTCTTCTTCAGCGCGATATTCATTGGGGGGAACGAACGTGGTCCGTTCTGCTGGGCTTGATTTATAGCTCTTTGCTACGGAACGCCGTTTGATCCATTTTTTTATAGACAACTCTTATCGCTAGCTGATCGTTTCTGTAGCAAATAAATAGCTTACTAGCACTGCCATCTAGCGTTAAAAAACGACACTAATAGGAGGGATTTGAATAGACCACGCCTTCAACGAAGGAGGAGTCCACTACATATTGAATTTATCGATCGATTGTTAGGCCCATTTCGATCGCTACTGTACAGCATAGCCTTCTATAGGAACGGCCAGGAAGCTGGCTATCTCCCTGTAGAAAAAAAGTTTGTCATCCTCCCACCGACCCACAGCCGCCTCTGGCTCTTTGTCCCTAGCGACGCCCTAGCAACGAAAGCGTGTCCTTTCCGCTTTCCACATTTTCTTTCCCAATTTTTCCATTTTTCACTGGTTGAGAGCATGCTCAGCCATATCTTGTTCAAGGGTGCAAGGGTCAGTGCCGGTCAATGCATAGGTCAGGGATAATTATTAAGAATGAGGAAAAAGTGCTGTGTAATTAATTGTTTGAATAAAAATTACGGAAAAGGAGTTTTAAACCAAAAAGTGACTTACCACACTTTCCCAAAAGATGAAAACAGAATCGAAAAATGGATAAAACATTTACACAGCAGTGTCGAAAATGGATCTTCAGCATACAGCCTCCTAAAATTCAGTGATTACACTGTTATTAGTAGTGATCATTTCGAAGAAAACTGTTTTTCTTTTTCAGTTACTGGAAATACCAAAATATTGAAGAAATCTGCTGTTCCAACGTTGTTCAAAAAGGTATAACATAGTTAAGCAGATTTTGCTTCAGTCGATAACATGATTATATATTTTTTTAAAGGTGGCAGTCATTCAGGCAAATGAACAGATTAATATGCCAAATAAAAGAATTCTGATGATGCACAACGGTAATGCTTCAACTCAACCAATTCACAGTTCTATCAATTCAACTCAAGATGCAGTAAGTTACATAGCCAAATTAGTTCACCGAATAAATAAGAAGGAAGATTTGGCATTTGCATCACAGTTCTTATTTCCCTCTTGTTCAATAATTTTTCTAACACACGTAATACATTTTCTCATTCGCGGATCTTCTTTCAATAATTCAATATTCTCTTCGCCAACTAACGTGGTTATCTTATTCACAGATTTTTGCAAACTGCTTGCCATTTTGCGAAGTTTTTTCATCACATACTGGTAACGTTGCAACTTATTTCCGTAAAAGGGACTTCCATTTTGCTTTCTGTAAATCTTTTTGGATGAACTAGCTTTCGCAGTAACCTCATTTTCAAGAGAACTCTGTAATGGTAAACGAATGTAATTGGGCTGCCCATTGGATCTGTTGTAGCTAAAGTATTTTACCACAACATTCAAGGATTGTTCCATCGTTTCAACAGATGTTACAGCTGTAGGCGGAATGTCAGTCGGAATGCACCAATCTTCAACATTAATAGAAACGGTTGTTGGAGCAATAATTTTTATTCCTTGCTTTACAACGTGGTTGATGGGTGCAACACGATTAACCAAGTCAAAAATTGTTAAGCCCTGTAGAATAATGCAATGTAGTTAGTTAGTTCTTTATTCGGTGAACTAATTTTGGCTATGTAACTTACTGCGTCTTGAGTTGAATTGATAGAACTGTGAATTGGTTGAGTTGAAGCATTACCGTTGTGCATCATCAGAATTCTTTTATTTGGCATATTAATCTGTTCATTTGCCTGAATGACTGCCACCTTTAAAAAAATATATAATCATGTTATCGACTGAAGCAAAATCTGCTTAACTATGTTATACCTTTTTGAACAACGTTGGAACAGCAGATTTCTTCAATATTTTGGTATTTCCAGTAACTGAAAAAGAAAAACAGTTTTCTTCGAAATGATCACTACTAATAACAGTGTAATCACTGAATTTTAGGAGGCTGTATGCTGAAGATCCATTTTCGACACTGCTGTGTAAATGTTTTATCCATTTTTCGATTCTGTTTTCATCTTTTGGGAAAGTGTGGTAAGTCACTTTTTGGTTTAAAACTCCTTTTCCGTAATTTTTATTCAAACAATTAATTACACAGCACTTTTCCTCATTCTTAATAATTATCCCTGACCTATGCATTGACCGGCACTGACCCTTGCACCCTTGAACAAGATATGGCTGAGCATGCTCTCAACCAGTGAAAAATGGAAAAATTGGGAAAGAAAATGTGGAAAGCGGAAAGGACACGCTTTCGTTGCTAGGGCGTCGCTAGGGACAAAGAGCCAGAGGCGGCTGTGGGTCGGTGGGAGGATGACAAACTTTTTTTCTACAGGGAGATAGCCAGCTTCCTGGCCGTTCCTATAGAAGGCTATGCTGTACAGTCAATGGCGGCATGGCGGAGACGCGCATTGGAACTTGGAAGTGGATGCATGTGCGACTTGATGTGGCGTTTCATGTGGCAGCCTCCGTTGGTAATGGTAATCGTATTAATAAATTAGGGTATGTAAGGCAATGAGTTATGGCATAATATCTCACTTAGTTCGCAGACTGGTCATTTGATGATACGTGTGAACAGTGGTAGTGCTTGGGTGCCTCAAGAGGGAATCGCAGAACATAGCCATAGAGCTAAAAGTCATAGAAGATTTTTAAACTGTTATTTGATTTTGTGTTGTTTCAGCAGTATTATGTCCTTCAACAATATATTATGTCCAAACATGGAATGAGTCGCATGTGACTAAGTCAACCAAATGTGGCAACAACAATTAGTCAGCAATGGAATTAGTCAGTGGAAAACAACACATTCATTCCTGAGGATGGTTTTGAGTTTATCTATGCTTATTGTATGTTTAATTTTTATTGTTATTATTTTTAAATTAATATCTGAGGTTTTTCTTTATCATGATTGAAATTTGCCATGTTTTCAGGCCAACTGGAAGGATTCCTCTTTTTCACAGAACTTTACCATTTTCATGGTATACTTAACTGCTTGTCAGCGGATTGTCACTTGGCATCATTAGAATGGTACAGTATATTTGCCCATTATTTCTTTTAGTTTTTTTTGTGATCATATGTCTCTCACAGTGTTTGCATTTCTTCAGGTATGGTCCATATCAGCAGTGTTATGATGCACTTCTTAAATACACCAATCCCTCAGAAAATATTCGAATTGAAATTATGGAAATTTCTGCCCTTCATGCAGAACTGCACAATGATGGGTTCGTATAAATAAGCTTGAAATGACAAACCAACAGTATTTTTGGTTCGGCTTACACATGCAGCTCTATGACATGTTGATGTTAGCTAAATTGTTATTAATCGTAGGGGTAGGTAGTATGAAATGAAATATCTTCTCTTGGATGTTTTTTGTCTATGTATTTGTTTGAGATGACTCTTGATGCAGGAAGCTTTTCCTGCTTCTTACAAAAAGGGACATTGGATGCCTTAATGTCTAATACCAACCAAGTGTCATTGCAAAGATAGGTCAAAGATATATTAATATAGATTACACTCTGAGTGATGGTGACATGGTAAAAAGAGAGAGCAGTATGAATATTTGCTGCATCATTTACTTCTATTATTTATATCTTCAAGGTATCTTACTGATTTCTATTGGTTTTATTTGTGGAAAGAATATCTTGAGCGGGAGAATTGGATCACAATTGACTAGATGTTTTACTATTTTAAATGAGTTTATCACAAAGAATTTTTTACTGATTCATGTTCTGTTTCTGTAATGTAGGTAGAATAATCGCAATGTCGTGGTAGTAATTCGCGAGAGATATGCCAATAGGGTTTCGCTGTTTTCAGTAAGTGTATCAGCAAGAATGTTATACTGAAGCCCACTTAATTTCTTTAATGTAGATTCGCAATCGTAATGGATTTGAAGAGGATATTGATGGAGTTTTGGTATAAAAAAGTACATGTTCGTTGGAAGGGCACCGAAGAGTTCCGGATCCTTTTACTATCGCACATGTTATGGTATTTTTACAAAAATCATTGAAGTGCTTATTTGGAACCCCTTGTTTTCTGTGGCCCCGTTTCCCCCTTGACTTATATTATTTTCTTTAACCCTTTAGTGCGTGTAAAACTAAAGACTAAAAGAAGAAGAATGATTCAAAAACTGTGGGAGAGAATCATCAAAGAATTATACTCGTTTAGGTAATCCTTTCGGATTCAATTCCGCCGTTTGTGCTGCCCTTTTCTCTAAAGCACTTCTACAGAGTGACGGCTCGTCGCGAGTGCATGACATCCATATCGATAACGGTTTCCTGCGTAAAGACGAATCCGAGCAAGTCGTCACTAGTTTACAGCAACTCCGGCTCAATCTTCGGGTAATTTGAGATACTTTTCTGGACTTTTCAGAATCTTATAATTGGCCAAAGTTTGATACGAGATTAATTGATACGTCGTCCTGTCACATCTCAAATTCTATGGTTTATAATTCTTTTTCTTTAACAGAGCTCTTTTCCAGACAGTGGCTTCTCATTTCTATCGTCATACCAGCGATCAGATTTGATGTTTGGAATTGTTTTGGGTTGCTAAAGCAAGATTGACTTTCTACGATACTTCCACCAACGTGCATGGTCGCCAAACTTTGTCGTTGTGTCGGACTGTAAATCCGGAAGATAAACGTCGAATTATTGGCGATATGTTTGTCAAAGTGATAGATAGAACGGCTAACGTTTTAAATGTCACTTGGGATAATCTACTTCTCGGACAAGGTATCAAACTTCTCTTTTTTGTTGTTGCATGTATTATATTAACTAATATCACTGCGTAGCGTTTATTAACCATAGTTTACTTTTACAACTATGAAAATCTTGAAAAAATGAGGAAGTAGAAAAATTATATATATATTTTATTTTGTGGCGAAACCGGTTGCCACAACAGCTGACATTTTCCGTATATTTTCAAGACATCTAGGGGAGAAATAACTAACTCCGTAGAATTTTTATTGGTATGTCAGCTGTTCCATTTCGCGTGGCTTCGGACAGAGGATGGCTGCTGAAACGAACGTCTCTTCTTGAAATTTTACCACTGATTCCGTGTATTTTGAGTTGCATCTTGTGAATTCAATCAATGCAGAGTTGTTCAAGGTATTATGGAAAAAATTCATGTTAAAGTAACATTGTACCACTTATACTTTAAATTTTTAAAGGAGGAACATGGCTTGGCTTTGCTTTGCTAGCACGTTTTTCATCTCCGTTAGTCTGATATACCCATTTTGTTTCAAAGGTGATAGGTAAAAAGACTAGTTCTTTATAATCTTTTTCTCTATCCAAATCTCTTAGATTCTTGGAGGTGTCATCAGGTGATGTTAGAATTTATTGGGTATTAGTTTGTTTTTTAAATCAAGATTTCAGGTCTTTGAGATGTACCTGATGTACTGTGGTGGCCGCAAAATCATTCAATGACTTGGTTCAATCTAGGACTTGGTCTTTTCTATAGTGGTCAACAGTTTTAATTTGCAGAGATCCTGGAGGCACCTGATGTGTTTCATTGGCGTTGGAGTCGCTAGGTGACAGTAATGTTATGTTGTCAGTTTAAATAAAACATATCCAGTATCATTCTTGTGTTTGTAGAATTATTACTTCATTTGATGGAAACAAAGGAGTTAAAGAAGGTAATGGTTAACTCCTTTTGTGATGCCACCATGTGAAGTTAGTTTGTTTCAGTCATTTTTTCCTTTTTTTTTGTCAAGTGATTGCACTTGAAGTCTAATGGAACAAAGAAAACAATTTATTCACTGATGTTTCACCGACTCTGAAATCTTTTGAAATAAGTACTTGTGAAAAGGCTGGACTTAAAGTGAAATAGGTTGGGAAAACAAATAATCTAAGTTTATCTTTGATTTGAATAAATTCGAATAAGGTGAAATGAAATAAACACGAAGAATAAATTAAAATTGAAATAGTTTTTATTGTCCCACCTCCTCCCAACAATTCCACCACTATTTTATATAACAATATACATACACACAAATATTTACACAAACATACATACACTAAACTAAGTTAACCCGTTGGCTGCCAGGCCACGCAACCCGTAGGTTGCTTAAACTACAGTAACTAAACATCGCGTCTTAAGGATCGCGAACAAGGTGGGACTTGTCCGAAGACAAGTCCGGGCTGACACGGTGACGGAATCCATTACAGGGAATGCACACCCTCAGGAATCCGCCACCGCATCGACAAAGAGAAGTCCCTACTGGTGCATTGCCTAAGGCGCCTTGCGGCGAAGGCCATTGCGGCCGGTCCCTACAAGCTACAAAAAAATGGGACGCAAACGGGGTGGCAGCCAACGGGTTAACTTAAACATAATAATGTAAAACAAAACAATACCAGAGCGAAGATCAACGGTGAATTCCCAACGTGAAGGGCGAAAGAGAGGCCGGCGACGAGGTGATGGCGTAGACAAAGACGGCGAAGACGCCGAGACGGAGGTGAAGGCGAAGACGCAGAGACGGAGGTGAAGGCGAAGATGACTACGACGACGAGACGGAGATGAAGGAGAAGACGACTAAGACGACGAGACGGAGATGAAGGAGAAGACGACTAAGACGACGAGACGGAGATGAAGGAGAAGACGACTAAGACGACGAGACGGAGATGAAGGCGAAGACATCAACGAAGACAGCGATGAGGTGAAGTCGTAGACAACAACGACAGGAAGACGAAGAAAATGTAGTTCTAAATAGATCAAATGAGGCAAAAAAAGAAGTAAGTGATTTTGAGCGGAAAATGGCATTTGTCTGATAAAACGATGAAAAAGACAAATAACTTACGCGTGTGGTCCACTGGGGGCGAAACTGCCGAAATTGCCAAAACGGCAGTGTCGTACCGAAGGAAGATGAATATTTGCAGTCCTGCCATAGAAGTTTTTGTTACAACACAACAATGCTCATAATATAGAAACTTAAAATACCAAAAAATGGAGATGCTGTTAAAGCCTATCCATGTGAGCTGGCTAAGTAATGGTGAGAAGAACAGCAGGATTAACAATGAAGATTTCCGTGTACACAACAAAGATTTATTAAAAATGAGAAATCCAGATAATCCACCAAATTAAAATACCATGGAAAGGCAATGATGATGAATCTTATTCAATGTTGGCATTCAGCACATTAAGAAGAGAGGAAGAGAAGCCTGTGTAGAGAAAATTGTTACAGATGTGTGTAGTGGAAGATAAGTTATGTTCTGAAATACCACATTGAAGAGCTGAAGGGTTGATGGTTGGCTAATCAGAGAAACTTGGAAATCTGGATACCTGGGATGCTGAGGGTGGATGGTTAGCAACACAAAGTAGATGAAGACTCTGCCGTTGACTGACGAGAGAACACATCACTAAGCTTAAACAAAAGGCTTGAGGTCCATTAACAGTACTTCAACTGGATGGTGATCTTCATGTAAGCAATAGTGGCCTTCTCAAAGTGTCAGGATCTCTTGTGGTACATTGATAGCAGGAATGCAGGCTGCTGGTTCAGTAGCTAGCATAGCTGACAAAGCGAAACACCAACACAGACAAAAAGCAATCTATTTCAAGGGTTTCCTATTCAATATATACCCAACTATAGCAATACTGAATAGACAACAACATACCGTATATTTTTTGACGAAAAATCCTTTTAAACACATAACAGCGTAACGTAACAAACACCCATTTAACTTGTCACTCATAATCTTCATCATAAACGCACAAAAACGCCATCTAGAGTTTCGGCCTAGAACCAAAAATTATATTTTATTTTGAATGTTGAAAGAGGTACAATACTTGCTTTTAAGAACTTGAATTTTGTTAATCTCTGATAGCTGAATTCCAATTTTAGGCATTTCATCCTAGAAAATAGACTACTAGTTGCAGCACGAAACGGCTAAACATTTGTAGGTAAAACTGTCGTAGCTCGTAGGATAAGCCTGTAGTGTTGAAAGCAAGAAAAACACGGAATAATAGCTACCACACCCTAACGAATGCGAGAAAAGTATTTGAAATTGTTAGAACATTAAAGCTCATTTTTTACTTTTTGCATATTATCACGGAAATTTTCCGGAAGTAACCGGAAGTAGCCAATATCTCAGGAAATAATTATCCCATAACAAAATGAGTAGGATTTTCGTGATCCTTATTAAATTTGGGATGGGAATGACTTGGTTTTTCCTAAAAGTCGGATTTGACAAGAATCGCGATTTTTCATGAACTAGTTCAGGAAAATTTGCGATTTTTGACGATTTTGGGGTATTTTGAGTTTATAGGTGGAATCGACCCCAAATTAGACGAGGATCACAAAAATGTGAATCTTTTATCTGACAGACCCACAAATAAGGAGTTATTTGGTATTTTAAAACCAGAAGTAAACCGCAAGTTGAAATTCCGGAAATCTAAAAAATGAACTTTGTTCTCCTTCAAATGGTTAACAAGATTTTGATAGTTGTAAAAGTAAACTATTGTTAAAAGCTTAAAAAGCTATGCGGTGTTTTAAAAGTTCTAAAAGTACAATTTCAGTTCTGACACCTAAATAGACTTGAATCGAAAAATCATACATTTAACACGATTAAACCACTTACTTACTTGATATTTAGTGAAAACCTGCAACCGAAATATGACAGTACTTGTCAAAACAATGTTTTGGGTTCTACTAGTATCTGGCTGGATGCAGCTAGACTACGCAAGGCCCTTTCAATGGTTCGTCTGCTCCCGAGCTGCTTCGTATGCGTGAATGAAAATGCCACCAGGAATTACATTATTTAACTTTTATTACCCTCCACTTATCCATTCTTCATGGATTAATCAACAAGTATCATCAATCAATCCCCTGTAAAGTGAAGAACACCTCTGGATTTTACGAATAATAATATAACTAAATATAAATATATAACCAGGACCAGGAAACGGGTGACATTCCAGTAATACTGTGGACAGACCCAGCCCACAACCTAAGACCTTACTTCATCTTTATGGAAATGAAATCTATTGGGAAAAATTGCGAAAAGGGTAAAGATCTTACTGGAATGCTACAACGCAATTACCTTTAAAAGGTTCTACTACACGACCGTAAATGCGCAACTGACGAACCATTTCGGAATCGTTATGATGAGTCTTTATGGCATCAACGCGCGAAGAAGCCATATGCGAAGCGGCCCCAATTAAATCAGGTCTCAAAGAAACTATAATATTTTCATATATGATGACATAGAATATTAGGCAATATAATACATGCAACAACAAAAAAGAGAAGTTTGATACCTTGTCCGAGAAGTAGATTATCCCAAGTGACATTTAAATCGTTAGCCGTTCTAATTATCACTTTGACAAACATATCGCCAATAATTCGACGTTTATCTTCCGGATTTACAGTCCGACACAACGACAAAGTTTGGCGACCATGCACGTTGGTGGAAGTATCGTAGAAAGTCAATCTTGCTTTAGCAACCCAAAACAATTCCAAACATCAAATCTGATCGCTGGTATGACGATAGAAATGAGAAGCCACTGTCTGGAAAAGAGCTCTGTTAAAGAAAAAGAATTATAAACCATAGAATTTGAGATGTGACAGGACGACGTATCAATTAATCTCGTATCAAACTTTGGCCAATTATAAGATTCTGAAAAGTCCAGAAAAGTATCTCAAATTACCCGAAGATTGAGCCGGAGTTGCTGTAAACTAGTGACGACTTGCTCGGATTCGTCTTTACGCGGGAAACCGTTATCGATATGGATGTCATGCACTCGCGACGAGTCGTCACTCTGTAGAAGTGCTTTAGAGAAAAGGGCAGCACAAACGGCGGAATCGAATCCGAAAGGATTACCTAAACGAGTATAATTCTTTGATGATTCTCTCCCACAGTTTTTGAATCATTCTTCTTCTTTTAGTCTTTAGTTTTACACGCACTAAAGGGTTAAAGAAAATAATATAAGTCAAGGGGGAAACGGGGCCACAGAAAACAAGGGGTTCCAAATAAGCACTTCAATGATTTTTGTAAAAATACCATAACATGTGCGATAGTAAAAGGATCCGGAACTCTTCGGTGCCCTTCCAACGAACATGTACTTTTTTATACCAAAACTCCATCAATATCCTCTTCAAATCCATTACGATTGCGAATCTACATTAAAGAAATTAAGTGGGCTTCAGTATAACATTCTTGCTGATACACTTACTGAAAACAGCGAAACCCTATTGGCATATCTCTCGCGAATTACTACCACGGCATTGCGATTATTCTACCTACATTACAGAAACAGAACATGAATCAGTAAAAAATTCTTTGTGATAAACTCATTTAAAATAGTAAAACATCTAGTCAATTGTGATCCAATTCTCCCGCTCAAGATATTCTTTCCACAAATAAAACCAATAGAAATCAGTAAGATACCTTGAAGATATAAATAATAGAAGTAAATGATGCAGCAAATATTCATACTGCTCTCTCTTTTTACCATGTCACCATCACTCAGAGTGTAATCTATATTAATATATCTTTGACCTATCTTTGCAATGACACTTGGTTGGTATTAGACATTAAGGCATCCAATGTCCCTTTTTGTAAGAAGCAGGAAAAGCTTCCTGCATCAAGAGTCATCTCAAACAAATACATAGACAAAAAACATCCAAGAGAAGATATTTCATTTCATACTACCTACCCCTATGATTAATAACAATTCAGCTAACATCAACATGTCATAGAGCTGCATGTGTAAGCCGAACCAAAAATACTGTTGGTTTGTCATTTGAAGCTTGTTTATACGAACCCATCATTGTGCAGTTCTGCATGAAGGGCAGAAATTTCCATAATTTCAATTCGAATATTTTCTGAGGGATTGGTGTATTTAAGAAGTGCATCATAACACTGCTGATATGGACCATACCTGAAGAAATGCAAACACTGTGAGAGACATATGATCACAAAAAAAACTAAAAGAAATAATGGGCAAATATACTGTACCATTCTAATGATGCCAAGTGACAATCCGCTGACAAGCAGTTAAGTATACCATGAAAATGGTAAAGTTCTGTAAAAAGAGGAATCCTTCCAGTTGGCCTGAAAACATGGCAAATTTCAATCATGATAAAGAAAAACCTCAGATATTAATTTAAAAATAATAACAATAAAAATTAAACATACAATAAGCATAGATAAACTCAAAACCATCCTCAGGAATGAATGTGTTGTTTTCCACTGACTAATTCCATTGCTGACTAATTGTTGTTGCCACATTTGGTTGACTTAGTCACATGCGACTCATTCCATGTTTGGACATAATATATTGTTGAAGGACATAATACTGCTGAAACAACACAAAATCAAATAACAGTTTAAAAATCTTCTATGACTTTTAGCTCTATGGCTATGTTCTGCGATTCCCTCTTGAGGCACCCAAGCACTACCACTGTTCACACGTATCATCAAATGACCAGTCTGCGAACTAAGTGAGATATTATGGCATAACTCATTGCCTTACATACCCTAATTTATTAATACGATTACCATTACCAACGGAGCCTCCCACATGCAACGCCACATCAAGTCTCACATGCATCCACTTCCAAGTTCCAATGCGCGTCTCCGCCATGCCGCCATTGACTGTACAGTAGCGATCGAAATGGGCCTAACAATCGATCGATAAATTCAATATGTAGTGGACTCCTCCTTCGTTGAAGGCGTGGTCTATTCAAATCCCTCCTATTAGTGTTGTTTTTTTACGTTAGATGGCAGTGCTAGTTAGCTATTTATTTGCTACAGAAACGATCAGCTAGCGATAAGAGTTGTCTATAAAAAAATGGATCAAACGGCGTTCCGTACTTTGCAAAGGGCACCTTCTTGGTTAGCGTCACGTTCGTTATGAACAAAACAAAGACGATGGCAGCAACCGATTCATATGGTTACGACTCTTAAAAAATCGTCAAAAAAATTTGAAGGTCTATACGATTATTAGATAAACGAGAAACCCAGTGGACAAACCTGTACTACAAAAGCGAAAGAATCGAAATCGCTTTCCCCTCAACCTTGTCAAAACTGAAAGAAGGAACCCTTTTCTTTGTTGTTTTCCTTTCGGTTTTATGAACCATGAAAATGACTCCCTTCTAAATAAAGAAGTTTCTTTATTCGATGTGTTCGACGGCATTGGTCTTCACTCAGGGTCAAACAGTGAGAGCGAGCGTTTCTCTCAGCAGAGCGGGAACAACCAACACTACTCGATATCTCTGCTGAGAGCGTTTTTCAGTCGGCGAGGAAGTGGGTCTAGTGCACACGATCATTTCGTCATCTAGGTGAGTTTTCATTTTGGCCTTTATGGGTGAACCGTCAATATGCTTTACGTTATTGAAATTGGAACATAAAAAGCCGAGATCAAAACGATTGCTTTGATCTAAATGTTTTGTTTTCGATTGTGCTGCCATTCAGTTTCTCATTTTCATCGTTGTGCGTTTTCGCGTTTCAGATGAAATCACGAAATAATGAGTCACGTGAAAATGAAAGCAGTCAACATTATGTGGCAATTCAATCGACACAGTTGGTCGTCTTCAAGATGATCTTTTCTTGTTGTTTGCTTTGTCTACAAGTCTGCACATTGAACGATGGACATCAAGGACAACAGACATTGTTCATACGTTCATTCGTTCATACGCCAAGAAGCTGGAGCATGCCTCAACACGTTTATCAAGCAAAACATATGTTTGAAAATTGACTGTTTGCGTTTTCAGTTGGTTGTCGATTATTCCACGTGAATGGTTTACATTCGATAATAGTGGAAAGAAATTTGCTCTATCAGTTCTTTCTCTACAAAGCCATTTGCCCTATTTCGTTCTAACACAACACGAAACCATAAGGCTATAGCATTTCATACAACAGTGAAGACACATAGTGGTATCGTGATTACACGTGCATAGCGTTACGTAACAACCGCAGTCGTGATTCTATTTTTGGTCACGTTATCGACGATACTTAAAGAATCTTTTCGTTTTTTACGTTATTCGTTACGAAAATAATGTACCTGCCCAGGATCGAACTGAGGACCTGCTGTGTGTGAGACAGCCGTGATAACCACTACACTACAAGTGCTGCTGTGTAATAGCTTTCCATAGTTTTAAGTATAGAATAAAAAATACAACATTTTGATTGCACGTTGTTGTAATGAAGTAATAACGAATTGCTTTGTTATACTGTATGACCCCAACTTAAAAATAATAATAATAAAAAAATAGACAGAAGCCAATACTATTTCCATGTTGGTTATTGTATTGAACTTGGCAGCTGCTGCACATATGGATGGAGAAGGTAGAGAATAAAGCCCGTGACGGGCAGGCGGGGTAAGTTCGTTAGAAAAAGACGTTTTAAAAAAATAATAGAAAAAAAAAAAAAATGCGTGA
This sequence comes from Daphnia magna, assembly GCF_020631705.1. Taxonomy (NCBI): domain Eukaryota; kingdom Metazoa; phylum Arthropoda; class Branchiopoda; order Diplostraca; family Daphniidae; genus Daphnia; species Daphnia magna. The sequence continues at coordinate 220,337 of NC_059185.1, forward strand.
ACTACAAAAGAAGGAGGAACAGCCAAAAAGGGGGTTGGAGCGAACAAGTGGCGAGGATATTAAGAACAAAATAGGGGGAGGGGAGGGGTATTAAAAAAAAAAAAATAACTGCAACACAATAAAATAGGACAAAATAAAGAGATAAGAACTTAGAAAACAAAAAATGATGGCTCAAAGCTGTAATGTTTTGACGGTTGATTTGCTGGCCAACGCTTAACAACTACACAACGCTATTTACAGTTGACAGCAAACACGTCCCTCAACTTAATCCCAACCTTCCGTTGCGTAGCCGCTTAATTTTCTTTTTTTCTCTCAATTGTTTTAAATTTTTTTTTTTGCTGTTACATTTTCTCTTATCAAATGTGCAGCTTCCACTACACGACTCACGCAAAGAAAAAATCGATAAAACAATTGCCATTTGCTCTACTTTGTTTTGTTTTTTAAATAATAATAATAGAAAAAAAAAATTAAAATTACGGCACTGGATCAAATGTGAGGGCGGGTTTTGTGAGGGCAAAATAACTAATCAGTTGACACATCAGTTAGCAGTCGCGGTTATAGGAGAGCGCGCGATTGGAGAGTTACTTTCCAAAAAAAAACAAAATGGAGGGTGACACTATGATAAAAGGAGGGCGCTGAATAGGGATGAAACAAACTGAGTTTGGAAAGAGAAAAAAAAAAAACGATCGACTTTTTTTTTTTATTTATTTTGAATTTCGCTAGGTTAAGCGGGTTAATCTCTTCGAGTGGTCATAATGAAGTAAGGGGGGCGGGGAGATGGAGCGGGGACCAATAAAAAAAAAAAATTCAACGGAGCAAAGACCAAAGTAAGAGAAAGGATAAGGGGAAACAAACAAACATTATTTCATCCATTATTTTTGCCGAACGTGACGGTGAATTCAACTCTGGCGATCCCTATACAGCGAGGTTATCACGTTAGCTAATAGGAATGTCAAAGAGGGGTTAGCCGAAAACAAAAAAAAATCAAACAAACAATGTAAAACAAACGGGAAAACGGACGAAAAAAAAAAAAAAAACGCCGATTGATTATGTTTGGGTCATTTGATTGCGTGAATCTCTTCCCCCTTTTTTTTTTTTTCAATTTAAAGTCCGTGTCATAACTAAAGGCCAATACGAACAGCTCAAGAAAACGATTGATGAATTGCGGGTTCATCTTGTTCAAGAAAAAAGAAAAATGCTATTCACGCAGATTTGTTTCATTTGTTTGTTTTTTCTCATTCCCGATTTTTTTCTTTTTGTTTTTGTTATTTTTGAATTTGAATTTGTTCGCTTTTAGATGACCAACGTCATATCCTTTTTGTTGGGTAGGCTTTGCTTCTTTCCCTGCCACAGGCCGGCGTGGATCGTGAACGCGTCGATCGTGACAGTCAAGTGTTTGGTGTGCACCTGCGAAAAACACTTGCCACCGGAATTGTATCTGTCGAATCGACAAATGCCCATTTTTGTTTTTTAATGTTAAAAATGAACCATTTAAAAAAAAATAAAAATAAATAAATAATAATCATGTAAAAACGTTCGTACTTGAAGAATTTTTCGAACATGGTGTCGTTGACCATTTTCGGTCCAGTGCCGTACATTTTGATGATTTCTTCTTTTTCGGGATTGAACGAGTAGAGGGCGCGGAAGGTGAGGCCGCCGTCGCGGAACAAGACGAGGAAATTCTTGCTCTCCGACCGTGTGATTTCCTCGAGCACCCGCTGCTTGGCCTCGCGATTCACCACGCCGGGGAAGACGCAATACTCGACCGCGTTCAAAATGATGGAACGGTTGGAACGAGCCGCCGGCTGCTTGTACAATCGAGGACCTGAACGATCGACACCAAACTATCAGCATCAGCATCAACAACAACAACAACAACAACAAATTCAAGCGTACCGATGTAATCTTGATTTGAGCTAACATCACTAGCGCCATCGTCGAAACCGCGGCGCTTACTAACCAGGCCAGGTGGTAAAGATCCCGGACCTGTTGCGTACAAAGGATGATGAACAAATTGAAATGGCTGAAACACGCACACAACGACGTTAAAGAGACACGAGCAGCGATCGTGTGGTTAACCAAGCGAAATCCGTGCAAGCGAGGACCAAACAAGGCGAAACAACGAAATCAACGGCTTGTGTTTCGTGAAAGAGCACACAAGAAAAATAAATGAAACGAGAGACACGACGCAAATGTGTACCAGATGGCGAAGGGAACCGGCGGAAAGGTGTGGAGGTGGGCGTGACGGCTGGAGAGATTCTCCGGGACGGCGGATTGGTCCTCCCACCCACACCTGCATCCCCATCTAGAAGCACAAGAGCAACATGAAAGGAATCATAGACGAAGGTCGAAAGAGAGGCAAAAAAAAAGAAGGTCCATTAGATAAGGCCGGAAGGTATAAGGCCGGAAGGTGTAAGGCAAAAACAAAAACGAAACGTTCATCAAAAAGACATTTGAAAAAATAAAATGTGAACGTGTCCAAAAACGTCTTGTTTTAGTTGTAAACGATCTAGTTCACCCAGAAACCCAGAAACACACACACACACAAACTCAAAACAATTTTGATTGCGCCATTTAAAAAACCCTAGTGCCGATTGAAAGCGTTTTCCAAACACAAGGAAAGGAGTGAACAGACGGCAGTTTATACAACAAAAATGAAAAAAATATAAGCCGAATGGTTAGTTGAAAGAAAAGCAGCAGCAGCTCACCGTTGAAATCCATGAGAGAGCCACTACGACGCAAGATCATGTTGCTAGTGCGGACGGCCGGCCTTGCGGCCGCAGCCGCCGTTGCCGCCATTACGGTCGCTTCCGCCTGTCGACCGCCTACAAGACAACCCGCCAATCACCAAATAAAAAAAAAAGAAAGACGAGCGTAGATGATAGAATGAAAGCCAATTGGAAAAAAAGAAAAGATCACAATGAAGAAAGCCAAAGAGATGTTTAAAAAAAAAAGAGTTTAAAAAAATAGATTGAAATGTAAGCAGTTGAAGCTGAATATCAGATGCAATAGTCAAATTTGAAATGTGTTGTGTCTCGAATTTGAAATGTGTTGTGTCTCGGCTACTACCCTCGATGTTGCCCTTCGTTTTCTTTAAGACATGTCACCATGTTTCGTCAGCCATTTCATCAACAACAACCAAATGAGTCATGTTACCTGTCATGAAACCGCTACCCTTCCGGCCGGAATGCACCAATGGCGTATGGTACCCTTCGTACGATTCAGCTGTCATAGTCCAGATCGAAAAAATAAATCAAATCAATGAAATCAAATAAAAAGCGAAACAAATGAAATCAAAATCCAATAAAATAGTTTAAAAAAAAAAAGAAAAAGCTTAGACAAATGAACAAATGAAAAATCGTGGCGATAACAGCAAGCAGGATACAAAACACAATCACGATCGGCAAAAAAAGGGGGGAGGGTAACCTACCGTCATTGAGGGACGAATTTGAGCCGCGATAATTACGGGATCCGTACAAATCCTCGCGAGAATTGCGAGTGCTGCCTCCGGATTCTACAGCGCGTCACATGCCAAAAACATTCACATCAAAATGACGTCAAGCCAATCACGAGAGCATTAAAAAAAATAATAATAATAAAAAAAGACGAGCAAAATAAAGAAATATGCAGCAAAGGCTTAATATACAAATAGGCTTTTCTAAATGTTAATGTCTGTCATTCACGAACAAATCAAAAATGTTGAATAAAAATCAAACAGCAAATGGAATTAAAAAAAAAAAAAATCAGGCGGGTTGCATTACGTTACGCATAAAAAAAAAAAATATTTGAAATAAAACACAAAAACTTACGTCCGTATCTCGGGACCGATAGATCCTTGCGGCCCGAATGTCCTCGCTCCATAGTCCGATATCGATTAGGTGTCTGAGAGTCTATTTATAAAAGCGAACACAACAGCAGAAGAAAGGGAACATTTAAAACCAAAAAATCATAAACCCAAAAAAATACCCAAAATAAAGGGAAATACATAATAATAATTGATGATACTAAGATTTGAAAACAACAATGTTTCGTGCTTTGACGTTGACGGTTAAAATAAAAAAACCAAAAATGTTAAACAACGTCAAGAAAAACCAAACGAGAAAGGACAAAAAAATGTTTCGCAAACGCTTACCACCGTGCAGACTCGAATTGGAACCTCGTCGGCTAAGAGCGGGATTCGATCCGCGGACTCCATCGCCTCGGCAATCATTCCGGTTTTCTAAAAATCGCAAACCAGAAAGACCCATATTTTATTATTATTTGTTTTTTTCACTTCAAAAATCAAAATCAAAATGCAAATGAAAAGGGGGGGAGGAATTTCCAAATAACAAACCGGCAAGATTGTTGCCCGATCCTCGTTTGCCCTTGCTCGCCATGGTGGATACGGTGCGAGACGTGTACGACTCTGACGGTCCGGATTCGACGTGAATCGTTTTGGGACGCGGCCGGGATGGCGTGCTGCTTTTGGGCCTCATCTTCGGCCCGGATTTAGAGCCCATCTGATCCGGCATCTCGTACGGACGGCCCTACATTTGGTTTTAAATTGTCGTTTTAAATTGTCATTTTTTAAAAATTCCGAGGAATCACATGGCAATGTCGCACCTCTTTCTCCGCTTCCTCCATGGCTTTTTTGATCTTGTACTGTTCGAAAATGATGGCCCGTCGAGCCTTCTCGTCCTCCTTTTTGCGTTGCTTCTCCTCCTCCTTGGCACGTTCCTCCTCCTTGCGCTGCAGGGCCTCCTGCTCCTTGCGCTGACGAAGCTCCTCCTGTTGCTGCTTGCGCCTCATCGACTGCATCAGGATCTTCTCCTTTTTGCGTTCCATCTCGTCCAGCGCCTCCTGCCAAAACGGACGCAATCAAATCACATTTGAAAGAGACCCAAATTTGAGGAAATCTTTGAACGTTTCGCCATTTTCCCTCATTACCGGATCGGGATTCACAAGTTCGTCACCGATGACCAGGCCGGTCGGAGCCGGTTCGTCATCCTGCGAATCATAATCGCGCAGATTGCGATCGCCTCCGGGCAACGTGCCCGGTACGGCCGTGGCCATGTTGAACAGCTTCAACTCCTCCTGACTGTTCTGACCGAAGCCAGAGTCGCGCGAGTCGGGCGTGAAGGGCGAATAGTCGTCGCGGTTTTCACGGGCCATCGATGACAGCGATCGTCGAGGACTTCCTTCCTGAAATTTTTTTTTTTTTTTTTTTTTTTTGGGGGGGGATTTTCAAATCAAATGGAAATGAATTGAGCGTGAACGTCTAATCAAACGGAAAGGCCAAATTGAAAAGCCAAGGCCGGAATACGGAATGAGTTTCTTTACCCTACTGCTTCCAGCCTTGTTGTGATTGTAGGCCGGCGAGCTGGACACTGGCGTCTCGGGCGGTGCGGAATAATTGGACAGTTTCTTCGGCGACGGTTGGCGTTTCGATCCCAGCTGAGGCTTAGGTCTTTTCGGGCCCGTGGCCACGTCGTCGAACGTGATGATGAAGCCCCGATCGGCCTCGATGTTGTCCTTCAGTTTCTCCGTCTTGACGCCCTCGTCCAGCACGGCCGCCTCGTCGGCCGATTCGGAACCCGACGAATTGGCCTGCGGTGCCAGATAGGCGCTGCTCGGCGAAGGCGACACGGGGCTGCTGCTGCTGCTCGGGCTCGGGCTCGGACTGGAACGGAACGTTTTCAACAGGGCCGGACGGGGCGGCGGAAGACTGGGTGGCCTCGTGGGGGATCCTGTACGTCCGGTTGCCCGAGGTGATGTTGAGATTTCGAAGCCGACGCGGCAGTTGGAGATCGCCTTCGTCGGTGCCTTCGCTGGCCAGCGCCGACGGCGTCTCGATGAACGACACGTTTTGGGGTTCCATGTCGTCGATAGATGGCGTTGGCATAGCCGCGTGGAAAACGCCTCCGCTGCTCATGGGGGAACCAGCCGCCGAGGTCGACGACGAAGACTGGCCACCATTGCTGGGCACGCTACTGCGAACGGGCGTTATATTGCGCGTGGCCGGAACGGGTCTGGTCAGGGTCTGCGATTGGCAGCGCTGCTCCGGCTGCTGCATTTTGGGCTGTTGCTGGACGGATCCTCGATGCAGTTCGGGAACTTCGGCTGCTTTGGGCTGGGCCGTGGAACGGACGACCACAGGTTCGGCCGCCACCGGCTCGGGGGCATGAAGCCGGAACGGCGCCCTCTGATCGGCCGCTGACGGATAATTATGTTGGGGTGATTGATTGTAACCGCGGGGCGACCCGGCAGCCGGAGGGCCACCGTAACCCTGTTGATAAACATGTGATTGAGACTGTTGTTGTTGTTGTTGTTGTTGTTGGTGTTGTGGTGGTGGTGCTTGTTGCTGCTGCTGCTGCTGATGATGATGATGTTGTTGTTGCTGTTGCTGTTGCTGTTGCTGTTGGGGAGGTTGCTGCATCAAATGCGGCGGCTGCGTGCGCGCCGGACTGTAAAAATATGGATCCTGCGGCTCTGGCTGATGGAATTGCGACCCGTTGGCGTAATAGTGCTGCTGCGCATCGTACGGATTGTCCATCGGATGGCGAGGCGGCGTGGGCATGACGTAGCCCTGCGGAGGTCCGTGCGCATCCATGTAATTGCCCTGGTTGGGGTTCATCATGTAGCCATGGTGATTCATCATCGCTCTAACCTGTCAAACATTAGAAAATTAGGTCACAATTGGACAATTTGATTAGTTGATTAGTCGATCAGAGGAGGAGGAGGAGGAGGGTGGGACTGATAGGGAAAGGAATGGTCATGCCGTGCATGTTATTATTCACGAACGAAAATTCCGCCCAGGCCGTGCATTTTGTTATGAAATAATAAAATAATTCAATTGCCAATTTCAAATTCAAATTTAAAAAAAAAAAAGCCAAAAAAATCACGAAATCAAACCTACCGGTTGGGGTGTACCCCATTGGGCTCGTCTGGGTTGTTGTTGTTGTTGTTGTTGCTGCGGCATACCGTAGCCGAGCATATCGTCCGGTCGGTACACCATGGAAGGCGGTGGCGGTGCCGCATTGATGGGCTGCGGCTGGCCCCAAGTGCGTCGCGACGTCGGCGACGGCTCGTGCAAGTAAAACTGGCCCTGCTGATTGGGATCCATCCCCATGCCGCCTCCGCCGCCTCCGCCGCTGCCGTTCATGGGTGACGCCTGCTGCGCCGGATGAGCCATGCGGTACGGATCGTAAGGCAGTCCGTGATGCGGATGGTGCGCCGGCTGTGGATGGCGCTGATTAAACTCGTAATCGGCCAACTCGTAGTCGGGCGTCGGCAGTTGATGCGCGTGATGGTGCGGCTGCTGTTGCTGTTGGACAGCGACAGGCGGATGGTGGGGCCGCGAAGGCGATTCCATGGCGCTATAGTAATCGACGGGACTGGCGTGCCCGTCCCGTCCGTCCGCGCTGCCTTTGCCTTTGGCCACCGCCTGATCAAAACATGCCAGCACAGTGTTAAAAAGGAGATGCGAAAAGGTGCAACAGCGGCGTGAATAAATTAAATTAAATCAAAACGAAGCTACCAACAACAAAAACAACACACAAAAAATAAAATGGACTACCACAAAACTCTTGTTCAACGTGTGTGTGTGTGTGTGTGTGTGTGCAAAACACATCCACTAGGATTAGACGGTTTGTTATCCAGCTGAATGGGTCATTGATTAGAAGAGAGGGGGAGGGGGAGGGGGGAAAGAAGGAAGGATCTTTAAGCGACAGAACGTGAGGTCGTGTTCACCTGGAGGAAGGCGGCCTTGCCGACCTTTTCCCGTTGGCGGCTGGCCATCAGCTCCTGCTGGCGCTTGTCGGCTTCGATCCGCTTGCGCTTCTCCTCCATCTTGAGCCGGATGCCGTAGAGGTCGGCGGCCGAGTTCATGTCGTCGGCCGTCAGCGCCTCCAGGCGGCCGTCCGTCTTGTCGGCCACGGGCGTCTGAGGGTCCCACGACGTCGACGACATGGCCTCCGCGATGGTGATGCCTCCGCCGTGCTTGCGCTGGTTCTCGCTGACCCGTCGGCCGTGTTGCGAAACGGGCGATCCGACTTTGCCTATCGATCAGCCGTTTTAAAAATCGACATCAAATCGATATCAAATCGAAAAAAACAAAACAAAACAAAAAATTAAGAGACAACCAACCTTGGATGGGGTCTTTGTCTTGCTGCATGTAGACGATGTTGATGGCCGAATTGGAGCCGAGGCTCTCGCGCAGTTTGGACAGCTCGGCGAAGTTGGTGGCGCGGCTCAAATTGAGGCGCGTCTCCTCGTAGACGTCGGCCGGTTCCGGCGCGTTGGACGCCGAAATGATGACAAACTGTTTATTGCCATTGTTGGTGCCGCTCTTGGCCGTGCTGCTGATGCTGCTGTAAGTGGGGCTGCTGGCCCGCGAACGCCGATCCAGCTGCTCTTCAACGTCACGGTTGTCCATTAAGTAGTCCGACAGGTTTTCCTACACATTCACAAATGACATCATTTTCTTTTTTGTTTTAATTTTCCGCCTTGATACAGAATCCCATTTTATTTTTATTTTGTTATCTTGCGTTCAAAAAATAAAATAAAACAGAAAACCAAACAAGAATGGCGGGAAAACCACCGATTCCAGATGGCGGATGCGGTAATGGCATATTTTATGTTGTTGTTGTTGTCCCGACCGAGATAAAGATTTAAAAAAAAAACCAAAAAACAAAAAACAAAAAACAAAAGAGGAAATAATACCTGGGAACGGGTGCGATCATTGTTCCTCCTCCAATAGTTGACTCCGGCCGGCGTTGAGGGCGTTCCGGCTGCGGGCGGGATCGAGTCCGGTGTGAAGGCATCGATCGATGGCCGCCGACCCGACTGCTGCAACGTCACCGGCTCTTTGTCGGGATTGCGGCCAAACATGGACAGGTTGTCCTGGCTGCCTCCGAAGTTCTCGATCGTCAGGTGCGAGTCGTCCGTGACCGAGTTGCGTCGCGAACGGCGTCCCGCGTAGCTCGTCCCGGACTTGCGATCCTCCCAGTTGGAGGGGACGCCGGCCGGGCCGGACGACGCCGACGACGGCCGATCTTCGCCTCGCTCCTCGGCTTTCGTGTCCATGTTGAAGCGCTCCTTGATGGCGGCCACGCGCGAGCCCCGGGGCGTGGCTCCCTCCACGCCCGTCACCACGTTGTACAGCGTCGGCACCGTTTTGCCGCGGTGCACGACAAACGACTCGTCACTGCCGACGTCCGGCTGCTGCGTCGGCGTGTGCTCCAGTTCCATCCGCCTGCGAGGCGACCCCGTCAGTTGGGCCGTCCCAATCTGCGAACTGTTGGCTGCGCAGGCACAACAAGTCGAATCATTGAACTAGTTATTGAATTGCCATCTGAAACTAAGAGGCACGCTCAAACGATGGCCATCAAACCGCTTCGAAACTAATAAACAAACAGAAATCGATCGTGCTGGACATTCTTTTCTTTTTTTTTGTTCTATTTCTTCTTTTCTTTTTCTTTTTTCGACGTAAAATCAAATGTGTTCTAAACGGAAAAGAAATAAAAAAAAAAAAAACCTGTGGCCTGTCAGTGCGTCCTGTCTGTGGCCCCAGTTAAACATTCACCAATCAGTCCAAACGCAAACGCAAACGCCAAAAGATAAAAAATGAAACGAATCGAGTGAACGAAATAAATAAAATCGCACGCAAAACTCAATTTCGACTGGTCATGGAAAACTTAAAATTGAAAGAGCAAGACAAGACGGACAAGTCCAAATAAATACGTCGACATCCGATGGTGCGTCTTTTGTTTTTGTTTTTTGGGTTTTGTTGAATTTTTACCGGTTTTCCCCTGTTCCATCACATCAATCGCTGTGTGTTGGTGTCTGTGCATTCGCTGCTGCCGATGAGCATGGTGGCTCCACAAGGTGGCGTAAGATGGCCGGCAGTAATGGCACTGATCGGTCGGTCCGTGCTGGCACGGCCACCACCAATCCGGATAAAGATTGTTCCGCGTCCACAAATCGCTGCCTATTTTCGGTATTTTTTGTTTTTGTTTTATTTGTTTTTCTCTTTCTTTCAACTTTTGGTTTGGGGTTAGTCAGTTTCAAATTTCAACCATCGAAAAGCCGGTCTTAATACTTTCGAAATTCAACTCCCCCCCCCCCTTCCCCAGACAATCTATTTATTTATTTTTTTTCTGTTATCATCTTTCTCCTCCCTCTTCTTTTTGTTTTGTTTTTTTAAAGCTGCACGCAGCAGTACAGATAAAACCCATCCCCATAAAAGGAGCAATCAAACGCAATCACTGGGCCGAACAGCGCCACTAGACGGCCAAGTTTGATTGAGCTGATCGAACACACGCCCGGGCGTTGTTGTGCAGCTGTCGTGAGCTCCCATTTATCCCGAACGGTGTGCACACACACACACACACACACACACAGATTAAATTTTTTTTTTTAAAGAGAGGAGACTGTCCCCCCCCTCCCACACACACACGCAGACACATAATAGAAACCAGAACGCACACCACAAACGCGCAACAGGGAAAAAAGCAATAAAAAAAATCGTATAAATAAATAAATAAATAAATCAAAATCAAAAAAATAAATCAAAAATAAAATAAATGGGACATGGAACGGGTCAAGGGCGTTTCATCCGTTCTTGAAGTCCAATCCATCTTATCTTGATTATTCCCTCTTGTCTGCGTTGAAACTCTCCCTTACTTTCTCATCTCGCCTGCCGTTCCAATAGGTCGTGCTGGAAATGAATTCCAACTGATTTGTTCGATCGACATTTAAAAAAAGGCACGCGTTTATAGCTACGTCGGCTTCGGTACTAAGGTGAATATTAAATCGGATGTCGACGCCTTCCGATCCATCCGTCCATTCGCTTAACCCGATGGCCGTTCACCTGCCATTCACGTTCTTCCTATTCCATCCAATTCTATTGTGTTGTTTCTTCTCTTTTCTTTTCTCATTCAACTGTTTCTCAACCAAAAATACTTAACAGATTGCATTTGTATGTGTGTGTGCGTGTGTGTAACTGATGATGATGGTTATGATGGTAATAATCGTTTTTGTTTTGTTTTACCTTCGTGGACGGTTTGGCGTTTTGTTCGATCGCGCTCTTGCAATGATCCCTGCCGCCGGATAACGTTATTCTTACCACCTGAATCAAAAAGAGGAGGGAAACAATTCCACAAAATAATTAATTAAATTTAGCAACTCAATCGAGGTAATGACAATATTCTGCAGACAAGATTGCCTTGTCACATCCCGAAAACAAACCCCGAATTTTTTTTTGTTTCTCTCTCTTTCGAGCATGAAATCAAAACAAGCCGGGCCAAAAAACAAAAAACAAAAAACAAGTAGAGGAAGAAAGAAAAAAAAGAGGACTGCCCTCCTTCGTGCACGAACCACACGGAAAAACAATCAGCGCCAAGGTGAACAACCGCAAAACAACATCAGGTGCACATGCATTGTCTCAACTCAAACGCAAAAAAAAACAAAACGAAAAAACAAAAGAAAAATGCCGTTTAGAATTTAGGTTTTAAAGAAATAAAAAAATAAAGCAGATGCATTGACGTTATTCTATCCATGCAACTACATGTTTTAAGAAACCGTAACCTCGAAATAATGAACGAATTAAGACTAAAAATGGCATACGTTCGGAGCTGCTGCTGTTAGTTACGAAACGGGAGGGGGGACGATACATTTTTTTATGTGGATGCAAAAGGTTATTGGGTGCGCAATTGTTTTTTAAAATTTCTTCTCGCGGAGAGAGAGAGTCGATGATGAGTTGGATCTTTATTTTTATGGGGGATACCTTTCCGTAAATCGGGAATGGATTTCATCAGCGGCTGTAAACTCGTCCGACGGTGAAACGATTTCCTCAATGGCGACGACAGTTGGCCGCCGAAATGCGCATCGGATGTGCGAGGAGTAGATTCTGATGACGACGTGAGATGTTGAGGGAAAAAATAAAAGCGAAGAAAGACGGACGGAACGGCCAAATAAAAGAAGATAAAAAGAGATAGCCAATAAACCACCAACACCAAAAACAAAAAATAAATTCCTCCCTTCACCCCCCCCCCCTCCACCGAGTCAAGTTACACAAATGAAACAAAAAGATTTCCTATTTTATCTAAAAATAACTATAAAAAAAACCCCAAAAAAGACAAGACCAGTCGCCACCAACACCGAAAACCAAATACACCAACAATATCCCACATATTTTTTCTTTTCTTTTTAAGTTAATAAAAAAATAAAAGAAGAAGAAGAAGAAGAAAGAGAAGAATGGGGACAACATAACGGTAGAATTGACCGAAAATGATTTTTTTGGTTTTTACCTTCATTGACGGGGAAACGATCGCGCATCAATCCGGGGGGCCGGATACACTTGGCTGGGCGCACTTCCAGGATGTAGAACAAATCGGCCAGAAAGGCCAACACGTTTTGTCTCACCGAACTGGCCAAATCATATTAATATATAGATACATTAATGCCCATATTTAACTTGATATCATTTCATTTGGCTCTTTTTTTTTTTTTGAAAATACGCTTCGATGTTCGTTCCGACGTCGTTTAGACGTGCGCACGTTACCTGTGCATGTAAACAATGTCTTCGAGCCCCAGGTGAAAGATATTGTTGGGTAGCGACTCGCTGCAAAATTTGTGCACCAGTTCCAGATTGTAGAGGCAGTCGGCCATGGAAAATGGCTCGTTGGTGGCTATGCGGGTCCAATCGACCAAGTCCGGAGCGTAAAAGGCCAACAGGCCGAGCAGAGACATCCCGTCGCTGAGGTCGCCCAACTCGCGCAGTTCGGGGAAGTTCGGCACGTCCTCTCCCTGCGGGCGGTGCGATAGAAATCCATAAAAGAAAAAATCATTAAAGAAAGAAGAAGAAGAAGTGAACATGGAACACAATGTACTAAACGAGCAAACCCTAAAAAAAAATCAAATAAAACGATATGATGTGTTGTATTCATATTCCGTGTGTGGGCGGAATCGTCGTTTCACTTCGTGCCCATTTACGGGAATGATGGGAGGGGTTCGGGGCTTTAACGGCGACTGATTGGCCGGGCGGTTTTTGATCAGCGCGAGAACAATCGTCCCCCCCTCCCGAACGCGCTTGATCGCCCACCTATTTTTTCACATCGTTACTGATTTAAAAAAACAAAAATTGTTTACGTGGCCATCGACTTCGGCCGTCAGCCGCTTCTTGAGAGACTGACAGGCTTTGGTGATCCAGAGGAGAAGAGCCTGTTCAGCCTCTTTGGGTGGCGGCGTCTGCGATGCGTCCAACTCGGCGAATCTCCTGATTGCGGCAACGACCCGTTCGGCCGAAACGACTTCCTTGACAAACAGGTTCATGATGCCTTCCATGACGGCCATGTGAGCACTCTATTTTTTTTTAAAACAACAAACCAAAAACAAGAAACAAAAAACAATGAAACAAGGCAATGAACAAACAATCAAGCCAAATGGGATGCTGATTGAATTACCATCCGGAGTGGTGATGTGTGAATGAGCGTGGTCTCCGTCAGGGCCACGTCGGACGGCTCGGCCACGTAGACGCCCTTCCTGGCCAGCGCCTGGATCACGCCCCAGTGGTTCAGCTGGCTGTAATTCGGATCCGAGTAGATGTGAGCCAGGGCCAGGCAGTACAATTCGGCATTGGCCAGCGCGTGCACTACAGATGGCTTCAAATATTCTTGATCCTGTTGGACAACATTTTCGCGTCAACCATAGTCTCTCTCTCTCTTCTTGTTTTCTTTTTGTTCTCGTTTCTCTCTTCTTCTTTCTTCTTCTTCAACTTACCTCGACGTCGCGGTAGAACGGCTCCTTGACATCTTCGGGCACCTGGTGACTGTACGCTTTGGATAGAAGCCATTGCACGGACGCCCTCTGCTTGGCCTGTGGTCAATTCACAACAAACAAACAGTACGGAATGTGAGCAAAACTATAGTCAACATATTTAATCAGACGATCTTTCACAAAAGGCACCGACATTCTTCAACAACTGGTTATTATGTGCCTGATTTTTTTTCAAAAATGAAATTTAATATAATTAAATAAAAGAGAGGCGAAACGTTTCACTTTCTAGTCCTATCATGGAGGCAAATGGAATGAAAAAAATAAAAACAAAATTTGTGTTTTCAATGGTCGTTCATCTTTGTAAAAGAGAAGAAAAAAAAAAGGCAGCGGGAGTCCCGCCTGTCTTTTTTCGGTAGAGGAGCAAATGAGCAGCAATGAATGGCTCAGCCGACAAAAGAGGGATGGCAACAACGGCTTCACTCTTTATACATTTCTCTCTTCCAGGAGGCATTCCCTGGAATCTGAAATTGCGTGCCTGACATGATCTTCCAGGCCAAAATGAAAAACCCTCAGAAAATTTCGTGATCTATCGTCTCTGATTCTTCCCTTTCTTTCTGTGTCTAATTTCCATCGAAAAACGAACCTCCACGGTGACACTTTCACCTTTGAAAAAAAAAAAAAAATTAAAATATGCAGATGAATGAGCAAAGGAGTGGCACTGTGCATCGAATACGAGCCGGCATATTTAAAAGCCCCGCTGTCTGAATAGCAAACCGCACCGACTCCCAACACATTTTTTCGTCCATAGTTTATGATCGATGCTTTATGATTGAATGGGCCACCGTCTGATTGCGACAGTTGGCAAAACCCTCAAAGCAATATTTAAATTGTCGAACAAAGACACGATGAACTAGCTAACGTCGCAACCCGACACGATAACACAAACCTTAACACACACACACACACACAATGAACCAATAAGAGCCGTACTTCTTTTGACTCATCAGACGCATTTCCCACAATAATCAAGCAGCAAGTTCAGTTATGTCCAAATGTTTTTCTTTTCTTTCTTCTTTCCCACATACGCACAGGTAAAAAAAAAAAAAAGAAAATGGCCTCATCGAGTCACGTTAGGCCACTGCTTAACGTTTGCACTCGCACGCCGACGGCTCCGCCTGTTGGCAGCGGGAAGCCCCAAACTTATCTCTCATTTCTTGATCTATGTTAATGCGCATGCGAGAGAGTTGCCCCATCATAAATATGCAAAAGGTTAAAACGAAAAAAAAAAGAAAAAGGGAAAGACAACAAAGAGGAATGTTGCGGCCAAGCCATTGCTCAACGTTCACGCCACGCGCTTAGGTAGAAAATGGAAAGAACAACAACAACAACAACCAGTTTGGCTTTATTTGTTGTTGCACCAACTTTGCCAGGAGGCTCAGCTTTCTGTTTCTGGCAGCCACCTCTTTTTGTTTGCAATGCAACACACAATGGCCAGTGCGATACAGTTCCCCGCCTGCTGCGTGTTGTATTCACGTTCTGTCTGCTACATCCGAACGCAATAGCCAACAAAATGCGACTGCAGCACAGGAAAAAAAGAACCTTGGGGGCCTTTTTCAATTTGTTGTTTTCAGCAAAGATAAGAAAAAAGAAAAAGAGAATGGAAAGGAATAAATCAGCGTGAATAGAGTCTGCTGTCATCGGCTGATGATGGAAAATTGGGCTCGATGATCTCACATCCAAGTCTTTCTCTCTCTCTCTCTCTCTTTTTTATTTGTGCTGTTGCAAACACGACGTGGCGCACAATGGCCGCCTTTAAGGTAAACAAGTCCATTTACAACTAGTCGAACACACGATAAGAAAGAAACGGGCAAAACCAAAGAGGCGGCCATTTTGCACGGAGGAAGCGAAACAAGAAAACCGAGAAGGTTCACAAACAGCAAAGTTCTCGTGAACAAGCAAACGGGGCTATTGAAAAAGATCAAAATGATTTCTAAAAAAAATCTAGAAAACAATTGCGCCGTGCAGCTTTTGCAGCAAGGAATCAACGAAGAGCAAAAACGCGCCAAGCTTCGATACGCACAGATATAACAAAACATCGTCTCTTGTTGTATGAAAATTCGTTTTTTTTTTCTTTCATAGTGGCTGGCGGACAAGCTTCGACAAGTTGCCCACTTCCTCTCTAAGCTTTAGGGTGAGGGGGGGAAAGGACCGGATTCACGATTCATGGATTCCCATAGCCCAGCCAGAATTATCCAGTTGTCCCATCGCCTCCTCGTCTCTCTCTCTCTCTCCCACCACCCAAAAATAGGAGAAAGACTGGAACAAGAAAAAAGGGGGACTTTTTCTATTTTAATTTACACGCTCCAATGGTTGATGTTGAACAGTTTTTCTTTAACTAGACTACGATAACCAATAGATTACTGCGAAGCGTGAGGAAGAACAGCCTTTCTTTCTCAGTTGTTTTTTGTTGTTGAAATTTCTTCAAAGTCAGATGGTCTGGACGATGTTCGCCAAATCAAGTGGAACACCGACGACAAAGCAAACGCTTTGATGGCCCAGAGAACAACGTCCAGCCAGTGAACGCCAAAAACGATTGTTTTCCTACACTCATCATCATCATTTCTTTTCTTTTCTACAGCCCCCCCGTAGGTACTTTAGTTTACCTGACTATCTCACTCAGGATGTTCCAGTCCGGAAAAAAAAATTTAAAATGAACTCCTCCCAACTAAAGTGCAGGGAGAAACGGGACAGGGGGCGGAGGCGACAGAGAGAAAGGGGTGGGGGGTTTAAATGTTTAGAAACCAAGCGGAAATTCGTCTTCCTCTCTCAATTTTACTTAATCTAAACACGCAAAGAAATGTCTTCGTTTTTCTTTTAAGACGAATTAAAAAAAAAAAAATCATACGCCAAGTAGGAGGGGGGGGGGCGGACCTTGATGGGGAAAAAAAAACAAAAAAACTCGATGCAACACATCTCGTTTTCGAATTCAATAACACATTTTGTCCTTCTTCTAAAGTTTACCTTACCAGTTGGGTCAGATGTAGCCGACAGCAAACTGGACTTGAATACTAATTAACTATTCCTTCGGGAGCTTATTGTGGTGGCCGGCCTTTTTTCTTTTTTCGAGACAGCGAGAGTGAAACATAGGAAAGAAAACCTCCAAAAAAAGAAGAAGAAAAAAACAAAAAAAATTCGAGGCCAGACTGATGTAGACGCAGAGTGGAAACCAGTCGATGAACGACACTAAAATTTTACGAAATCAAACTGTAGAAGAGCAAGAAGAACGAACGAAGTTGCATCAACATATGGCCGTGCATCAATAAGGGCAAAGGGATTCCTGGCCTATTGTCTCCAGCATGGCCAGGACGAGATGAAAAGAGAAAATTTCTCTATTGACGGCCTTGACTCTTCTCTGGCCGGCAGTGACTTGTCATTCCAAAAGAAATGCAAATGATACAGGACGGCCAAACAACAGCAAAATGTAAGCCGCTTTCGTGTAGCAGCAGCTAGGCGAAACGCCCCAGTGGCACACACACACACACACACACACACACACACAAAACGAAGTTCCAGACAATAACAACAAGAAAAGAACGAAGAAGACGCGAAAAAACTAAAAATTTAAATAAAAAAAAAAAAGAGAGAGTTTTTAGAGAGAAATGTGACGATATCACCTCCATGGCTTCACGCGGCCGAAGAGATGCCAACCAAGACAACTGCACCATTTTAAGTCCGTGTTTGGTTTCGAGTTAGACAAGGAGGCGAACGAGACGACTTTGTTTTGTTTGTTTTTTTAGATGAAGAAGCAGTTCAGGGGCGTTGTCCCTCACACGAAACATCAAATGTCTTGAGACTTGAGAAGGCACGCACGCACCGAATACAGCGCTCAATTTTAAAACTCAACAATCCAAACGGAATCGTCCGTTTTCTTCAACTTCGCACACAAAATTCCGCAAAGAGTTTGACGAAGACACACACACAAAAAAACAAAAACAATAACGACTGATAACGAGAACACACACACACACACAAATAATAATAAGAAAAAGAAAAAAACAAAAAACAACTGGTTGCGGTTCTCACGAGAGAAACATGACGGCTCAACCGACGGCCAAGGCAACAGGTAACCAACTAACACACGAGACCTGGAGGAAACCCGTTTTTGTGTTCCATTCGAAATCCCTATCTCATTTTTTTCTCTCTTTTCTATCCTCCTTTTGTGTGTGAATGCGTGGGGCGTGTGAGGAGGTTCAGACCTTTTGGGCAAGTTGGCCCGCGGGGGAAAGACACGGCACAGGTGGAGTGAGGCGATAGAGAGCGCGTGTGTGTGTGTGTGTGTGTGTGTGTCCAGTGGGTGGAGGAAAGGAAGAAAAAAAAAGAAGTGCGCGCGACGCCAATGACGTCATGGCTAACCAATGTGTGCGAATTCGTTAACGCGGAGAAAGCCGGAGAAGAGCGACCTGAAAACACACAAACGCGCTAACTTGAAAAATGGTTTTCAAAACATTTTGTTTGGCTGTTCGTTTTTGGCACTAAAAAATAAATAAATAAATAAATAAATAAATAAAAAATAAGATGAATTTGACGAGAGAAAATTGTTCGCTTTGACTTGGCCCGTTATTTAACCAATAATTTAGTGAATGGATCAGGATGAGCGAGTCGGAACATCTTCAGACGAGGGGCCGCTGCGGCCGAAAATGGGATAAAAGAATCGATTTGCGGTTTAGAAAAAAGAACAAAAAAAAAAGAAAAAAAAACAAAAATGAAACGATCGGACAGACGCAGATCGTTTGAGGGAGAGGAACGAAGGAAAAACTTGGATGTTGCCAAGCGCCAAATTGTGTCTTGTAATGGCGCAGAGTTCATCGTCACGGTGGAAAGGAACCTCTCCTTGTCTCTTCCGACAACCGCCGGATGAATCACCCTAGCCGACATGCGCAGCAATGAAACGAAAACAAAACAAAATAGAAACCTGGAACATGCCGTTTTTTCTTTCCTTTTTACGTTTCTTTCTTCTGTTTGCAAAAAAAAAAAAATACGAAAATGCAAAAAAGAAAAAATACAAAAAAGAGGTTGGCAACAAGAAGGCCCCAGTCAGGAATCATCCGACGTTCTTTGGGTAGATATGCAAATACATCGCTAGGTCGTTCCATCAAACATGCAACACTGGCCGATGATTCATCGCCGATTCCAGCAATTCCAGCAACCACACAACTTTACATTTCTCTCTCTCTCTCTCTCTTTCTTTCTCTTCGTACTACGAACGTCAAGTGGCCGTGAACCGGAAGTCGTCAGCTGAGAACCTTCCGACACAACGGGCAATTTAAATGGCTGACGCGAATAATCGGGGGGGGGGGGGACTTTAAACAAAATGATAAACAAGATACCGTCACTTGTTTGTTTCTCTTTAAAGAAACACGCACAGTTTGAGACATCAATCAAGTCGAATAAAAATGGCACAAACTCTACATTTCGCCCTGACCGATAATCGCCTAAAATGGGTCCCCTTCGCCACTTTGCGCACGCGATATAAATATATATTTAAAAAAAAAAAAGAAAATTTAGGTTTTTGACATTCGTCACTTCTGCTCACAATGTCACATCCAAATAAAACAGCCAGGTAAGGAGGTTCTCTCGATATGGGGGAGGGTCTTTTGTCATGGAGTGCGGTTAAAAATATATAAAATTAAAAACGGTGGATTTGGTGTATTAAATATAGCAGATAAAAAAAGCTGGAGAAAAAAAAATAAAATAAGAAGAAGAAGAAGAAAAGAAAAAGATAAGAAGGTCCAAAAAGAAACTAGAAATGATGGCAAACGAGCTACAGTAAATACGAGTGGAAATGTCGCAACAACAGTCGGTGTGACGAAAGCTACAAAATGGAAGATGGTAGGAGGATCCGTCACCGCATTGAAAATGTAAAAACAAAACAAAACAAACTACACTAAAGTTCAACGGGATGGGGGCAGATGGTTCGTGATAAAGACTCGATGAGAATCAAATTTAAAAAAAAAATGAAAAATAGTTCATAATGGTCCAAACAGTCGAGCGTGAGCGTGAATCAACTTGACAGGTGTGTATGCAAACTACAAGAAGAGGAGGAGGGGAGGAGGAGGAGGAGGAGGAGGAGGAAAATAAATAACACCGTTCGCCCGGCTGTGTTTTTTCGTCCAAAAATGTCAACAACGGTTCTGCGCGCCATCTAGCGTCAGACGGCGACAACAGATGGCGCTAACGGGTTACTTTTTCATTCGAGTACCTGCCACCAGTGGGGCAGCGGCAATTGCGAACCGGGCACGGCACCAGATGGCGACGCCTGACTCGTGTGGTGAATCCACAAGAGCATCCGCCTCGATCGCTCTTCCTCCCAACGGCGACGATCCGCTTCCGTCAAGCGCACGTGATTCAACTGCTCCCAAAAGAGCCACTCGTCGTTGTAAGGGGACATGCGCGAGTGGGTCATGTTCGGCGGATGGAACGCTCCGGCTGTGGTCAAATGTTCGGCCGCTTTCTGATCGGAGAAAAGCTGACTGTCCATCTCGCTCCAAGTTGGTGTATGATCGGCATCGATCAAAACTTCCTCCTCCGTGCCCTCTGGCGACGAGTCTCTTTCCTTCGTCCGGCGGCCGGATCGGTGGTGCTTTGCCTCTTTATTCCGGCCCTTCCGGGCGACGTGCGGAGGCTCTTGTTCCTCCAGCGAATTCGAAATATTGTAGAGGCCTTCGTGCGGCGCATACGACTCCATCTGTTGCTCGAAGAGCGTATTATCGTAGAAATCGCGCAGCCTCGGGTCCAGCCCGAGCATGTAGTGATCTTGCAGCGCACGGGCCAGCAGTTGCTGTTGGTGGTGGTTGTGGTGGTTGTGGTGGAACTGAATATCTAGCGGCTGCATGGGATGAGGAATGTCCGGATAGTGGAGCGGAATGTCATCCGGTAGCGACGGGTCGTAAATGGTCGGCTCGCTCATCATGCTGGCCGCCTTCTGGAACACCATCGACTGCTGGAGGAGGTGATGCGGATAGCCCGTCGAGTGGAAATCTGTTTCCTCGGCATTGCCGGTGGAGGCGGGCGATTCGTAATCCACGTCGTTCGTGTAATACTCGGCCGGGAAAGGCATCGTCGGCTGGTCGACCGTTCGATAGACACGGCCCTCGCCTTTCATCTGGGCCAAGGCGTTGAAGCTGGACAAGATGGACTCCAACTTGCTCATCACCTTCGTCTTTTTCTTGCTGATTTCGGGAAAACGGGCCAGATCGACGCCGCCTTCCGTCAGGATGGGCGGTGTGGACGCATCGTCACCGACGCAATGGAACTTCTCGCGCAACCTCATCTTCAGTTCGCGTATCATCGTGTCCCGCTTGCGCAGCGCCGGAGGCGCAAGGAGAGGGTCACGAGACGTGCGGCAATCGTCCGGCTCGACAACCTGTTCCGACTCTTGCGTCAAACTGAAACTGAAACTGACGTCGTGCGGCTGACCCAGTGACTGGGCGGCTTTGTCCTCGGCGGAGACGTGCGACTGGAGCGGACTCTCCACTCCGTCACGGACCACGTCGGTGAAAATGTTCCCCTCGGCCGGCGACAGTTTGAGCGTTTTGGCTGGAAAGATCAACCGGAGGCTCGAGGACACGTTCAAGTCCTCGGCCATTCGCAGCGATTCGAGCAGCTTGGCCGTCTCGTCCGTTTCGTCATCGGCCGTCGGCAGCTCGGGCGGTTTTTTGCGCAGGTTGCCCACGGCCAGAAACGAGTTGGGTTGCTGCTGGCCCGATTTAGCGGTCGATTTCAGCCAGTCGGCAGCCGACGATTGCACGTCCGCCAACCCGTCCGGGTAATAATCCCAACTGGCGTCCGTGTCCACGTTCGTGTAGTTCTCGCTGTCCAGGGTGGACACGACCGATTTCTTCTCGGACTTGGACGCTCTTGAGCTGTCCATCCGTCCGTTGTCGTCGTTGTCGTCATCATCGTCTTGTTCGTCGTGCTGCTTGCGTATCCTGACGTGAATGTCCTTCAGCATGTGCAAGCCTTGAAAGTTGGCGCTGTTGAAGCTGGCCAGGCTGTCGTCATCGTCGCCGGCCGTCGACTGGCGTTCAGAGACAAAGGCGTCGCAAGAGGCAGCAGCAGCGCAGGAGGCCGAATCGGCTGCCCCTGCGATAACGTTGTTCTTGTTGCGCGGAGGCGACGCTGCTGTCACCGCTGCTGCTGCTGCCCGTCGGCCGTTTTTTGAATCGGTCGTCGTCGTTTTGGCCACGTCGTCGCTGGACTCGCCTTCGTGACACGAGCCGTAATCGTTCAAATAGTCAAACTGCTTGGCAATGCGCTCCTCGACCTCTTCCAGCTCTTCGGCTTTCGTCGCCGCAGACGATCCGCCCGCCTTCGGCTCGAAAATCAACGTGTCGATGCTGCCGAACACGTCCTCGCTCTCGTCGGTCGACCTGCCCGCCTCTCCGACCGATAAACGCTCGGCGGTGATGGCGCCAGTGGTGGTGGTGGTGGTGGTGGTGGCGCCGCCGCTACCACCACCCAACTGCGAGCGATCCCTTTTGAGGGTCATCAAACCTCCGCCGGGAGGTCCGACTATTTTGGCCGATTCTTTCCCCTTGACGTGTTCCAACTGCCTCTCCATCGGCACGTAAATGAGGCCCAGATTAATGTTGGTCAGCGTCTGCGTGCCGGCGTGAACGGCGTCGCTGAGCAACTCCTTGCAGCTCCTGGTGTCGACGCTGGCGAATGCGCGGATCCAGCGTCTCGGACTCTAAATTCTCTCGCATCCGGCGTTTTCAATTGCTTGATGACTTTGGAGCGTTTCTTGCTCCGGTTGGGGTTCTTCGACCGGCCGGCTTTATCGTGGGTCGTCCTTCTTCAGCAACAACTGAGACGCCGGCACCGGCTCATAGATGGCGTGGGCGGCCGAGGAGGCCGACCGTCTGGCGCTGTTCCACTTGTCCTCCAGCTGGCGCGCACGCTGCGCCAAATCCAGCCAACTGCGATGGGCTGGAGGCCCGGCGGCGGTGGCGTCCGATCGAGTGCGCCGGACGAGCTCCTGGAGCCGGTTCTCCTGCTCTTCGAGAACGCGAAGCCGCTCAAACTCCATCTTTCGCTGCTTGACCAAACTGAGCGGAACCGGTTCGGGGGTTTTGCTCTCAATCGGCTCCGACGCGCCGCCTTTCTCCTTGGCTTCCGCATCGACCCGCTGCTCCAGTTTGACCGGCTGGGTCACGATGACCGCCTTCTCCACTGACCTGACCGTTTTGAAGCTGCCGCACGAGGAACAGGAGCACACCGAGCAGCCGTCGCCTCCGTCGCAGTAGCAATCGCAGTCGGACGGGCACGAGGCGGACGACGACGGCGACGACGAGGAACACGAATGAGCGGGCGGGCTCTTGGCGCCCTGCTGTTGGCCGCCGCCGCCGCCGCCGCCGCCGCCGCCGCCCAGGCTGCGGCTGTACTCGGTCGTGATGTAGTCGCTCTGCCGCCAAAACTGGGCAATCAATTCCGTCTTGGATTTGACTTCCTGCGCCGTGCTGGGCGTGCCCCACTTGTTGAGGATGCTCGAGCGCGACACGAAGCGCTGCTTGTCCTCGTCGTCATCGGAAATCGGAGGTGCGTGCACCATGGCCCTGGTGACGTAGACGTCATTGTGGCCGGCTGCTGCTGCTGGCGCTGCTGCTGGGGCCGTCGCCCTGGCGGACGATTTTTGGTGCTTCATCTGCTGCAGCTCGTGACGACGGGCCTCCACTTTGGCTTGATAAATGTCGGCCAAACTCAGTCCCTGATAAGATGAGGTGTTTTGATAGAGCGGCGCCGCTTGGAAGTGACGGTGATGCTGACGCTGCTGTTCCGCTTTGGCCACTTTGGCCGCTTTGACTCTCTTCTTCTTCTTGACGTCGGCCGCCTGTCTGTTTCCAGATGGCTGCGCTCCAATGGTGTTGGACATGTCCTCGTAAACGGGGCTCTTGCTCTTGCGCCTCGCCTCGCGGTCCTGCGCCAATTTGAGCGTCTGAATCTGACCGAGAATCTCGGCTCGGCTCATGTATTTCATGCGCGACCGAAGCCGGCGGCTAGTCACCGTTTGGAGCATCTGCTCTTTGGTCATGGAACGCCACGAATCCATGGCGACGTCGTACGGTATGGGCTGGTAAATTTCGGCGAAACGCTCCTCCATTTCTGCCCACGAGTCGACGTCGCTGGCGCCATCGCGGTCCAGCTGTCGCTCGCCATCTCCGTCGGGCGGCTCGTCGTCGTCGTCGTCGTTCCACGTCCACTTCCTGGTGCGCACTGAAATGCTGCCGGATGAAGCTCAACTGATTCATCACCAACTGACGCATCACCAGTTTCCTCGACTGGTAGATCTCCTCGTCGTTCTCCTCCATGACCGAGGCGGACGAATCCGACCCTTCCGGCGGCATGCGCGCCTCGGCTCGCCAATCGGTGGCCACTATATCCGACAGGTCGGCGAAGCGCTCTTGTCCCTCCTCTTCGTCGTCCTCGTCCTCGCCCTCGCCCTCGCCCTCGTCGTTATGCAAATGATTGAAGTGCAGCGAGCGCTTGCGACGTGGGAAACTGTCGCCCAGCAGCTGGCGCAGCGCCGCCGTATTGTTGGCCGGCTGATTGTTGATCGTGTCCTTCCTCTTCTTCTTCTTCTTCCTCCTCTTCAACGACGCATCGTCCACTCTTCGCTTTCCTTTCATCAGCCTCGAGTCGTCCAAGAAGCCGTCGTCATCCGTGTGACCGGCAGGACCCGACGTCGTTTCACTACTTCCGTCAATCGGATGCGGCGTCCAGGTGCCTTTACGTTTTTTACTGTTTTTGCCCATCTTCTTCTTCTTCTTCTTCTTTGTTGGTCTTTTTCTCTTCTTCTTCTTTCAATTAAATGAAAGGCAAGCGTTTCTTTTGAGAGGTCAGAGCCTAGCCGTTGGGCCACATCCATCCGCAACGGTTCCACTCCACCGCCAGGGCATTCCACTTCGTTTGGGAGAATTAGAAAAACAACACTCACACCGATGTGTACATTTAAAAAAAAAAAAAAAGAATTCAAACTATCCACCGCCTGGAGTCATAGGAGATAGAGAAATAAAAATACAATGGAGAACGGAGGGGGGGAAAGAGAGAGAGAGAGAGAGAAGACCGAGCAGGCACTTGTGACTAGGATGGAACACCTAAAGCAACTGACGCAACATCTTTTTCAACCAGTCCAAGTAGTGGTAGTATAACAGTGGTGGCAAATAATGTGGAGTGAGGGAAGGGGGGGGGGGAGGTGGGGGAGATCAACGTACTGGCTCCGCCCAGCTGTTGCGCATTTTCAAGTTCTTTTCGTCCGAAGACAAACAAACCAAAAAGAAAAACAACATGATCATAAATAAAATAATTTGTTTTTAAAACAACCGTCTGTTCTGTTTCGTCAAATTCGAAGAGAAAACGCAATGATCAAGATGGGATATCATAAAAAAAAATAAAATAGGCGACAGTTTCGGGTCTGTGAAAATTTCAAGTAGACACGGCCATTTGAACTGTCTGAGTCGCCACTTGAGTCGAATAAGTGGACGGCCGCTTTCTTGGCTAACTGACGAAACAAAAGAATTTCCACCACATCATAAAAAAAAAAAAAATCCCCAAAAAACCTGTCACGAATTGGTGCACCTCAAGCAGCAGGAGGAGAAGGAAGAAAGGAAAGAAAACGTGCGAAAGCTGTATGCGCTTGCCCTACTGCCCTCGTAATCTCGATCGTTGACCGATCACCAACCAAACCAATTTTACTGTACGACCGGTGTGTGCGTGCGCGTACGCACAATCGGCTCGAACAGGTGGCTGCCCTACAACACACAACATGATCAGGCGAGAACATGATCTTACATCCTAGGGGGGGGCTTGGTCCGGCTGGACATCATCACGATACCATATGCGGTTGTACAGCGCACACACACACACACACACACAGCGTCAATTTTATGCGTACACGAAAGAAATAACAATAAATGTCGACCAATTGAACGTCTGATTTGCAAAATGTAAACTATTTGCTATTCATGGTGACTCGTTTGCGACAAACTCCATCTCAAACGTGTAAACCGCCGTTACGACCATTGGTAAGGCATTATTTTATTTGTGTTCCGGCATGGAACTCATGCGATCGAAAGACTCTTTAACACGCATAAAAAATGGTTAGCTGCTTCACCTGTATTACAGGAAAGACAGGGTGTAAAAAAAAAAAAAATAAATAAAAATGAAATGGCCGTGAGTACGCATACGAATAGCTCGCGTCAAACGAATCCCAGAAAGGACCAGATGGTTCCCCTGGCAGAGCCCGCAACCGAAAATGAGACAAAAAAAAAGGTCGGTCCCGTTATGGTAAAGAAAGAAAGAAAAAAAAAAGAAAACACACGGGACCAACTTAAAAAAAAAGTAGCGGAGACAAAAAAAAAAAAAAATTGATGACACTGCCGTCGTGTTGCGCATCGTAACGTTACGGGACGTTAGTGACTTTCACCGTAATAAAAAAGAGACAAGCACAAAAACGACAAACGCAAATTACATCACATCCACGGAGGCGACCATTAACTCGGCGGTCCAAAATGTGATCTCGTTAAGCCGAACAACGCGTTTACAGATGTATGCGTTCACTTCAACAATCTGTTTGTTGTTGTTGTTTTGTTTTTTTAAGAATAATTTTTCGTCGGCGGGAACCTGGCCATTGCCTTAAGCGTTCGATTGACCGGAAATGTCGGTTGGTCTCATTACCGGTAACAGACAAAAAAATTAAAATGGTAGAAAATAAAGAAAGCAAAAAAAAAAATTAAAAAAAATGAATAAATAATAATAACTAAAGGGGAAGGATGAGTTTAGTTTTTGGGATATATTCTAACCGGTTGCCAGATAGTGTGGAATATTGGCGCACTAGCTCGGCTATCGGCTGGGCGTCGACAACAACACTTGAGGTAATTAAGTATCCCAGAAAACCCGTCGGGTGGTTTTTCTTCAGACATCGCCCGAAATGGCTGGCTGAGGTTGGGAAACGAAAACTACGCGAAGTTAACCAGACGCTTTCCTTCGATGTACTGGCCGGTTATCCGTTGCCCAGCTGTGGAATATAGAGGTAACAAAAATGAAGGAAGAATTCCGTCATCTTCCATGTGAAACGTAAAAGCGGTATGTTAAAACAACCCAAAAAAATAACAGCCAAACTGAAAGAGGAAGTATGCTCCCGTTGGCGCCTCCATCCGGAACCTTCCGTCCTTTTTTTTCCCCTTTTCATTCCTTTTCTTTCCTTTCTTTCGACGGAACGGAAACAAAAACATGGCATTGTATCAGTAAAGATCATCGGCATGCCTCCTGCTGTTGTATGTGGCGTGGATGAACAGCTGAACGGTAGGAGGGAAAACGCGTTCGATGGCCCGTGAAAATACCAACGGGCCGCTAGTCATGATGATAAGACCTGGCTTTTCGTGCAAACACAAGTGACGACGCACGCACCTTCCTTTTATGGTGAACGAGTCTCTGCCCACGCGGTACAGCTGATTGTGTGAAGTTAGTACAGAACTTGCATGCCTCCCCAACGGAATACCACCCCAAATTATGAATGAGACGGGCTTGTCCTACCTGGAGCTTGTTGTGGGCATTGTAACCCTGGACTTCCACCACGGGCATGTAAGCAAGGGTCCTCATTTTCGCAGAGGAAGAAGATCTCGATTCCATTGTGGCTGCAGGCAGAAGGGTGAAACTGTCAACAGCACCCTGAAACAGGAAAAGGTCAGGTTGTTATTCGATTGTGCCAACATTTTCAAAGAAACTGTATCACAAAACTCTGTAGAGCATGAAAATTGGGTGAAAGGGGATTGTCAAGAGACAAAAATTGAATCAGCTGTGCCTCCAGAGACCTTTGAGAAGCCAATCAAGATTTGTCTTTTTTGTAATTGTCTTGCCATCGTTCACCGATCAAAAGGTTTTTAACCTTTCACATCCATTGTAACCAATGTTATGCAGATAGAAAGAAGATACAAGCTAAAGTATCGATGGAAATGCCAGGCTTTCAATGGGCCGGATCAGCATAAATAGAAGGGTGACAGCAGTATTTGTTATGTTTCACAACAGCTTGTATTACAGCCAATGGCAGGAGGTGCTGAACCCAAAAAATGGAAAACAATTATTTTCATGTTGCTCTAACTGAATTACCTGGTATTGCGTTGGGCACTTGATAAGGACGCACAAAATTGTAGTAAATATTAGACATCTGATTCGCACTCGGCCATCGACAGGCAGGCAGCCATTTTCTCGCTTTTTTTCTCTTTTTTATATTTTTTCAAGTTTGCCTAGCTTCAGGGTTGCCAGTTTGATTTTTGATATTTTTTGGCTGGAATTCTAAAAATCCTCCACATTTTTCGACCAAAAACGAAAGTGTATCCGACAGAAAGAAAAAAATATTACGGTTTAACCATTTTCCAGTCCAGATGAGAAAAAATGCTTGCCTAGCTGAGGCGGATGTGTCTGTCCTAGTGCGTGACTGCGGTATTTTCAAAGCCTTCGAAATATTTGTATCAACAAACATTGGTGCGTGTATTGAGCGACTCAAAAATGAAAAAATTCATTGGATTAAAATCCAAAATTCCGACGAGAAAACTAAAACAGTTTATGACATGAGTTATTTTTAAACAAAGTGTTTAAAAAATGAAAAAAAATGCACAATTGTTGTATTAAAATATGAAGGACGTAATTTCGTTAAAAACCGTCCATTTTTGCCATGTACAAAACACACAAACACGCACAAAATTAAAAGACTACTCTTTCCCCCGACAAAAACTAAGAAGAAAATTACTTCAAACATGTACACCACAATCTATAGCTAGGTACACTTTATAAAAAGCATTTGGTTAGCCATTGCCCTATGTATACGTACGTATCTCGAGTTAAAACAAGCTAGAGGGATAGAACTGCACAAAATCGAGGACTAGTCGATTACTGGAAGATTAAAAATTGGGCTACATCTGGGTTTACGTGAGTGAAAGAAAAAAAAACAAGCGAAAACAAACCAAAAGAAAATGAAACAAGGAGGAAAAAATCCGAAGAATTAGAAAGAAAAACAAATGGTCGGTTGCTGACGGCCGAGGCTAGTTGCGAGTTTGCCCTCTTTTGACAAGTAGGACAACTAATCTGGGGAGAAATCTGTCATAACAGAAATGTTCAGCCATTAGTTAATCTGAAATAGACATAGTAGAATTAAAAAACAACTTACTCTGAAAATACATTTCCAGATGTTTCTGCTTTTTAAAATCGTTTTTTCACGAGAGGTTACTCGTCTTGATGCCTTCGCTCTTCTTAAAATCAATTTGAGCGTAAGAGGTAGTCACATCAGCTCCAAAGCCCGCCGACACTGAAGTCGGTCTGGGAATGCGTGGACTTTTAGGAATTTCGTCCACGAAATCATCTTTAGGCGTCGATCGCAGGCCAGTTGTTGGTGTCAGATCCAATTGGGCGTAGTGAATCGCTCGTTCGCTTTGCACTGAAGTCGGCCGTGAAAGCAGCGACGGAGAGGGTGAATTGGACGGTTGGGCAGTTGGACTCGGACCGACGGTCAACGGTATAAACGTCGATGAACTTGTATTCCAATTGACAGCTTGCAACTCGCCAGCTACCGAGTCCTCGCCTAAACTGATTAATGAAGACGTCGACATACGGTTCGCCGACCCAGTTGAATTTTGACCAGCTAGACATTTCGTATTCTTGCCATTCTGACTATCTTTAGTCGAAACCGACATCACTTTTCCAGCTGGGATGTCCATCAGCAAAGGAAAGAGCGATGCTGGCTTGCTGCCTGCAATAATTACGCGACTCGCTGACGATGGTTGATAACTGTTGGATCTGAGACAAGACATTTAAAAAAAAACATTAAATACTTTACAAACGTGTAAATCACAATTTATTAAAATTTACCTGTGGATTAGTGTACCACTGGAACGTTTCATTGGTTTGTCTCCACTACTGTGTCGTTTTGGGCCAATAATGGCCTTCTCGAATGCACCGACGATCTTTTCCAAACTGTTGGCTCTTTGTTTAGTTGGAATGGAGTTGGTAGGTGTTGCGGATGTCGATGTTCCATTGCCTAATGATGAAATGGGCGTTTCTGGGTCGACCATCAAGTTGGCTTGCTGCGACACGACTGAATTTTCTTTATCGTCGTTCCCTTTTGAAGGTATCCGAACCGGTAAGCTAGTTTCGGCTCTTGGAGTACTGGGCATGGTGGGGGTTACCTCACCAGAGCCGGGCAACTCTTCAAAGGTGAACCTAGGCTGCTGAATGTTGGTAGACGACGACTTGTTCGTCCCAAAATCCATATTCATGTATCCATCGTGACTTGTTCCTGCCGTAGAATTTCGGTTGCCCGCCTTCTCAGTTTTAGATATTGGCGGCACGGTATTGAGGAAAACCTCCGGCAAAGGTGATAAAGTCGGCATGGGCATGAGCCGACTGGGACTGGCGGAGTACCTCGTGTGATGGAGAACGTATTCATCCGCATCGGGCACGCGGTTCAAATTAAGGGCAGTGAGTCCAGTGTGCGGGGAGCCCCGTGGAGTGTAAATTTGTCTTTGAGAAGAGATGCTGATCGGCTGCGAACTGCCTGGTTTGGACGAAAGGGCTACGGACGGCGACGGGGGTGAAAACTGCGGATGTACCATTGAAAAATCCGCAGATGGACTGGGTGGAGTTAGTGGGCTATGCAAGCTGCTGCGGGAGTGGCCAATCGAATGCGACCGCAAACTTTGACTGCGTTGATGGAACAACAAAGCTGCCGATAAGTCAACATCGGGCGAGACGGGTGAAAGTGATTGGGCGATCGATCCCGCTGTTGTGGTTCGTTTTGACTTGGTGGATTTGCTAGGCCTTTTCAGTGACGAGAACGGACTTGGCGGCATACTTCTGGAGGACCTAGGCAACGTACCGCTCTCTGCTGGAGTCACGGCGGTTGGGGACGTAGTTGATTTTCCTGCACTGAAAGATTTGCGCCCAAATAAATTGGATAGGAAAGCCGATTTTTTGCCGCTGCCTTTCGCTGACACGGCGCATTGAACTTCAGAGTCCGTCTGTGAACCATCGTACGGACTGGGAATGCGAGAACGGACTGATTTGTCCGCATGAAGAAGACTTTGAGATGCACCTATCGGATTATCGCACGTCATTTCCATGTAGTTCTGTTCTTGCAAACTTTCTTCCGTTCGCGAATGCCGAGCAGATTCTGACCGTGGGGTTTGCGAGCCCCTAATAGAGGGCGACACAGCTCCGAGTGCTAAAATCAAATCAGCCTGGAAAGATCAATATAGAAAAATTGAATTACCTATAGAGTGAATGCATTACAGAAAGTGGAATTACCTGAGATGATTGCCTAGATGGGTTCCTAGAAGACCTAGGTGTATAGTCCATAGGCAGATAGGTAAACTCATCGGATACGGACCCCGTTTGCGATGGGGTCCGTTTATTTTGGAAGTTCATATCGATGTAGCTGGATGAAGGATCTTGACCTATTCGACAGAAAACAGTGCTCATAGAACCAACCATTTTGTTCTTCGATCCGTCCATGGTCATGTAATCGCTTCCGGGGGAGACGACTCTGCCAATTTGTTCCGATTCGGAGACCGACAAGCGAACGTCACTCGATCTACTGGCAGGGTTTGCCAATTCAACATATTCGTCGGCGCTGTCTTGATCATGTTCCGTCTTGTTGACGATTTTTGGGCCACTGACATCCGGTGATTCAAGTCCTCTGAGGTGTTGACGGCTCTCGCCGTACTCGATGTAATCTTGATCGCGGCCCTGCGGTACGCTCTCCAGCCGTTCAAGTCGCGCCCTTCCTTCCCTAGATCGGAAAGAATCTAATTTCGGTTTGCCAGAGACAATACTGCGATTGGAACCGAAAGAGGGGCGAAACTGATTAGAAGCCGATCGTGGCCGCCCGCCAGCGCCGGTCGTGCTGGAATTTGTTGAGGCGACAGACGAGCGGCCCACACTGTCGGACGATCCGAATTGTCCAGTATAAGAACAGGCTGCAGCGCAATCGACCTGGTCGATTCCTAAGAAACTCTCAGAGCTGACATTAAGGCCGCTCAAAGCCCGAGCATATTCTATTTCCATCAAATCGTTTTCCCGACGAACGGCCGTCTGTTGCTGACTCAATAGAGTGCGGAAAAAAGTCCCAGTCGGATTTGATCCGGCGTAAGGGATGTTTGCAACCGATCCGGCAGGCGTCGAAGTGCCTAAATAGGGCACGCTCAATGACTTTTTACGTTGACTTTCATCCGGTTGCTGCTGGTGGCCATGTGTAGGGCTCGGATGAACGAGATTGGTTGATGGTTCCAGCTCGTGGCGAGATGAGCTGACGGATGAAGATGAACCGTTGCTTGAGGCCGATAGTTTGTTATTACCAGGCGTCACCCGACTTCCAACGGAATACGCCCTCACTCTGGCATCCTGACTGGCTGAAGTTGGATGGCCAGTGGTTGTGTAACCCATAGGTGGAGCTGCAGTGACCGCAGTAGGAGGTGGTTGATCGTGAGTGACGGGCGTCATTTTTCGCCCCCTGATATCTGGACGGGAACCGACCGAATAGGCTCGGGACTGTCTGCAACTCAGCGAGGACAGAGAATCGTCGTCTTCCGATGGCGTCAGAAAGGAGGACACCTTTTCCAGGTGATATTCTTGGAACCGACCGACAGGGGGCGTCCCTGAAGTAAAAGAGCTGGCTAATGAACTACCGCTGGCCGGACTAAGTCGACCGCGAAGATGATGGGGGTCTCTTGGAACACTACGTCTACACTGCATATCCATGTACAAGCCCCCATCTTCATCTCGTGACGTCACCGAACTGGCCACACTTTGCGGCGCCATGGGCACGTAACTTTCCACCGGTTCATCACAGAAACTGCTGGATCGAGTATGAGTTCCAGAACGGGTTCCAACCGAGCCAGGTGCGCTTCCGGATGGATACATGGGCAGATAACCATCTTGAGCGCTAGGAGGAGGAGGCGACGCCCAAGTCGATGTCGTCACCGGGCTCGACATATCCATATAAGGATTTTGAGGGTGAAGCGGCGGCTTGATTGGCGGTGCGCCCGATGGCACGGGCGTAACCCTGTTCTTATATCCGCCTCGGACTGAGGTATTGGAAAGGGAAAGGGCCCGTGTGTGTCCCATAGCAGAACTCGGCGAAGACGATAAATTGCCTCTAGGCGTCATGGACAAGTAATCCGAGGACGGGGGAGCTTGTTCTCCATGAGACATCAGCAAATAGCCATCGCTTCTATCTTCTTCCAGGATCGTTGACTCCTTGGGTAAACTATTTTCAGGCGTGGCCGTGTGACTGAGACGGCTACGTATGTGATTGCTCACCGGATGAAGGGGAGCTTCAAAGTCCTCCATGGAATACGAAGAAGGTATGGACTTGGCGGCCATGGGAGGTGATGTTGAGGATCCTTCTTGGGCGTACAGAACAGAAGATGGTCGACTGTCATGTGTCGGGGTAACAACGGCGCTTTCACTTGTCGTTCTCGATCTGGAAGGTACGCTGTCCGCTCGATTCCGGGCCAGTCCGATCGCTGTTGATACTGGGGCGGCGGAGGCAGCGGTGGGATTCCAGGAGTGCTGCAGCGACGGTCGATTTTGCTCGTTGGCGGAAGACGACCTTGTCCTTGGCCTCGGTCCTAAATCTTCTTTTGCAGAATTTCTCATGGCCTCGATGATAGCTCCGTGTACATTTTGGGCGACAGCCGCTTCTTCCAGCTCCATCCAGAGTTCACCAGCCCCCGTCATCGTTCCACGACCCATTTCCATGAAAAACTGACAATTGATGTGGCCGCAACGACGGATCGTCATCACTGGAAATTCCCAGAGTTCCAGTGGAAGGCTTAGTGGCATCTTGAAGAGAGTCAGAATTCGTGAGGTTGTGTTCAAACATAGACGATAGGGGCCCACGATGTTTTTTCGGCTGCCTAACTCCTTCCGTTGTACCGTCACCTGCCACACATGTTCTGTTCAGAAAAAGAAAAAAGAAAAAAGAAAAGCCATTTCAAATAAATCAACCAAAAGAAAAACAAAATGAAGATAGTAGTCTCGGTACAAACACTGTATTAACTATTGTCTGGCTAAAAATAGCCGTAAGCGTTGATTGTTTTCATTCAGGCATTCTCGGAAATTCATGTCACTATTTTTATCTCCGGCTTGGAAGCTTTTTTTTTTTTCTTTTTCCAACAACCCTAACGAGTCTGACACAACTATTTGGTGCTGCATCAAATCGCGTGTCGCTGTGGGCAAACAAAACATTCCAACCGTGTCGGTCGTAAGGTTCCTCTCTTCCTCGTGACTAGAAAGAAAGCTAATTATAAAACGCCACGAGATTCTTTACAAGAATTCGACCACAGAACCCTTATGATCAAGCAGGTTATTTGTAGACTTGATTGGATTTGGATATATGTCTCAAAGCTGTGGGCATATGAAACTAATGCTGATCAACACAACCATCTTACCGTAAATAGGTTTCAGCTCATCTCCTTCTTCAATCTTGCCCACAAGATGAATTTTGAGTAAGGTGATGAACCATTTTAGTAACTCTTCCTCAGAATCAAAGGCAATTGGAAAGCAGTCTTCGTTGGTGTAGAGGGCAACCACAAACTTATGTTTGCAGTCGGTCTTCCTATTAATGTTAAAGCATGACTTGATGACAATTGACCTAGAAAACATAAAGCAACAAATTTAGAAAGCAATGATGTTAGATATCTGTGAGAAAAACCTAGCTAGTACCTTTTTGCTGTTTGGCCGTTCTTCCATTTTTTCTCTGAATCAAAATATTCTAGTCGAGCAGGACTGGTTTCACTGCCAGCTGTTAAAATGAAGTATTTTTTCTTCATTCGCTGCAAAGGTCCAAACAAAAATTAAGTAAATCAGATGAACAATATGTAGTACAATAAGAGAATGATAGTTCACCTTGAGCTTACGTAGATAGCCAAAGAGTAGAATCCCTCCTGGCCTATGAGGCTCAGTGGAATCTGGCCTCTTAGCTTCTGCATGATCTGTAACATCGTGGGGTAACATCATTCTCAGCAAGTTAAATCCAATGGTACCAAAGGTGAGCTGCGCATGGTTCAAAGTTGATAAATTCAAAGCTGCTGTCACTGGAGCACAAATGGCTGACCAGATGAGACTAGAAGGGCACAAATAGTTGCACCAACTGAAAACACTTGTATTGCCTGCAAGGGAAAAACTAGGTATATGTAAGTATTTGGCAAAAGGAAACACAATCTGTTAGAAATGTGCGTCTTTGCACGACGCAGTGACCGTGTTAGGCTTCCGGAACTGGCACAGCACTTTAACTTGCAGCACAAAACTAATACGAAAATAAAATCCGGCCGTCAATCAGTCCGGAAAAAGAAGCCATTCAAAAGTGCAAGTGTGCACACACATTACACGCACACAGAGAAACAGAGAGAAACAACAGCGACGATTGCTTTTCATCCAATCGAATAGTAGCAAGAAAATGGTGTGGGTGGCGCAGATACGCTCTCCGTGAATTATACGTGGTACGATTTTCTAAGATTGCGTCACACAATTGCAGCGAGAAGCAGCAGCACACGCCGGGGGAACCGAAAAGAGAGAGAGAGAGAGAGAGAGAAGCTAAAAAGTCACTCGCTTGTGAACCTCTCTCATCTATGTGTGCGTGAGTATGCGTGCTGAAAAAGGACCCAAGGTCACAAACATCTGCGACGAAAAAACACTGTGTATATGTCTATATGGGAGAGGTGGTATAGTGGTGGTAGTGGGTGAAACTTGGGCAAAACAGATTGAGGGCCTCCCATTCATTGAAGTTAGCGTCCGGGTGTGTATGTGTATGCGCTGTCTGCCCTTCTCTCTTCTCTATGCTAACCTCCCTCTTCACGCCGTTATATAAACGCCCGTTCCGTCTGGCGCCCACCATTACCCCAGTAGTGTGGGTGGGTACGAA
This sequence comes from Daphnia magna, assembly GCF_020631705.1. Lineage (NCBI taxonomy): Eukaryota > Metazoa > Arthropoda > Branchiopoda > Diplostraca > Daphniidae > Daphnia > Daphnia magna. The sequence continues at coordinate 256,062 of NC_059185.1, forward strand.
AAGTATAGGTGGGTGGGAGCAGACGGGTTACTACGTTCTTATGGTGGTGGAGAACTACATAGAAGTGGATGGCTTTGATATTTTCTGGTTTTTCCCACACGAACAGAACCCATTCGTTGCACCATTCGGCTCGAAAGAGACACGCCGACTTCGGGAGAGAAAGCGTTGACTGGCAGCGCCATTGCGGCTTCATGCTGGATAATACGTCTCATTCTCGAACGAAAAGAACAATGTTTGGCTGATGTAAGGTTTAAAGAACATAATAATAAATCAGTTGTTAAGATTTTCTAGATGATAAATAAACTTTTGTTAGATTACAGTATGAAGTTATTACCCAGTTGCAACAACTGTCAGCTGAGTCATCACTCATCAGTCATCAATGACTACTTTGACTTTCAAACGTTTCATTTAAATTAGTATGCACTGACTCAACAATATTGCCAATGAGCAACGCCATATTTTGATTCGTTCACATAGCTGTTGATTTTTTCGATGGAATAATTTTGATCTGGCGTTGTTTTGTTTCTTACGATGTGGCGCTGTTTGCACACTTTGTTAGCAGTCGGTCCACGCCATCTTACGTTGAAAAGCTTGTGTGTGAAAAAGGAGGGAAAAATGATGGCATTGTCATTAATCCTTTCGAGTTTCCTTTAGTTTTCCTACTGCACGAGTGTTTTGTGGACTGTATAAATTAAATAGTTTTGTAAAGTGTGAAACACTAGGTGAGTGATAAATACGGAAATGTCAAAATGGCTCTTCGCCGAAAAAGGTTTGGTCTGAACGACAAGGTCTGTTGACACAAGGACACCAGATACGGCAACGGCCATGCCGATTGTTGAATTTCAAATTCATCAATTTCTTAAAATGGCTCAAAAAGGCTGAGCATGTAAAACGGCCTTCGATGATGCTTGTCGTTGTCACGCGGAAAGGCGGACAGCTCTTGCAGACATGTCGCATCATTTGCATTGAATATTTTTGGCCTCACTCAACAGCTAAATTTAGCTTTCTAGTTTCATGGAGGAAACTTTTGAATAAATTACCTGACGTTGCGACTGCTTGTGGGTTTGTTGAAACCAGTTTAACAAAACATCTTTAATGAGGTTCGATTACAACGTGTATGCTTTGGAAATTTATCGCCTTCTGTCTGCTTTTCCGAGTCATCATATGGTAAGCTCGGAGAATGTTTGGAATTTCAAGTGGAAAGCAACGAAGCCGGGTTCTATGTTGGTTTGTGCATGCGTATGAAAGTTGTAGGCCATGTCTGGTAAGAGTTATCCATTGTTGGTTTATGTTAGTTTATTTATTTTATATGTACTGTGTATATATATATTTTGCCAGATAGGTAAATTTATCATATTTTGGCCGAGATAAGTTAAAATGGGTTTGGCAACTTAAACCCTAACCATATTCCACTTTTTGCTTTTGCCAGGAAATGGCATGGCCTTGTGGAACCTAAGAACACTTCCAGTCTTGATCTCCGAACCGAGAGTTTTCAGTCTCGTTAAACGCCAAAAAACCCACGTTTGAAAATATCAAAACAAACAGATTAAAAAAGGCAACAAGAGCATATCGGCTGTGACAACAACCAGTTGTCTGTATATAAGTGAGCCGTGTGGGGCAACAAGTCATTAGCTTTGGATCCATTCGAAACACTTTTCGGTGGTCTGGTAAACTGACATTCAACTTTGATATTTTCATTTTAATTGCGTAAAGAACTTTTAATTTAAAAAAATGGTTAAAACAATTCCGTTCTTCCTCATTCTCATTTCCGTTGTACTTCTTACTTATGCAGATACCATCGATGAAAATGTTGCCCCACTCTGTAAGAGTTTTCCCTTTATTTAAAGTAATCGCCATTTCACATCAACAAAAAGAATTATTTTCTGTAATTATTGGTTTTTCAGTGTGTGGAGCGAAGGTATTTGTTGAAGATTCGATGGTAATTGACATCCCATCTCTGCGTGACGACGAATGTGTATGGGTCATACAGACGCAAAAGGATCGCATATTGGTCTTCACCTTGATCAGCGAAAGTTTCGAAGATGTTCAAGATTACCTGACAGTAAATGAAAAATTTAATCTAATTCTTGTATAATTTTTAACACGCTGATCTTTCGAAGATACATGACGGATTTCGGAAGGATTCTCCTATCCTTCAAATAGAAAACCAAAAGGAGTACGAGGCATCCAATAAAGACTTGCATCCTGCTATCTACACTACATCTTCGGTGGCTACATTGCGTTCTAGGGGCACTAGAGCATCTGTTTTGCAGCTAAAAATTCAAAAGGTATGTCTCCTTCTTTGAAATAATTTCTTGAGTCAAGCTGTGGATTTTTTTCTCTACAGGCGGTAGAATGTCCTTTTAATCTGGGAGCAAACACTGCATGTGGTCGAGTTGTTGACGAAACTTCGTGCTACTGCGCGAATTTTGCACTGGTGACTATCCAATATATAATTAACAATTAATTAGTTCCCATCTAACTTGATTCCTGTTAACTACAATTTTGGCACGTAGAGAAACCGGGCTGACCAAATGATTTTCTGTTATAATAATTACATGAAACTTGTCTCGCTGGAATCTTACGACGAAGAACAAAAAATTGTCTCCGCTTGGAACGGTAAGTGTCAGAATAAAAGTTCAACTTAAACAAATTTCCCTGACAATGTTCAAATTTTTTAAAATTACATATCGTAGTGAACAGCTGGTCGTCTCTTACTGATCAACAAGGCGAGGGAAACTGGATATGGGAAACTACTGGAGCACCCATGATCCCAGGTTATGTGAATTGGAACTCCGGAGAACCAAGCGGTGCAGGACTTTTCGGTGAAGAAGACTGTATGGCTTTCCCGGAATTTGAAGGAGGATGGAACGATGTAGACTGCTACGTTGAGAAAGCTGGCATATGCGAACTTCATCCTTAAACTAATTTAGCAGTAAAAATCAGAAGATTATTAATTTTGGCGAGCTATTTGTTTAGTTGTATCAAGAAAAATATCTCTGTTTGTAGAGCCTGAACACAAACGATATTTAAGAATTGTCTGTTCGAGTTTCCAGGACAACTTGATTGTCGATTAATTCACATTAATGGTGTGCAATCGGATAAAAGGGAAATGAAATTTTAAAAATTCCGACGTGTACAAATTTTGTTACTTTACTTGTCTAGTGACAGAGGAATATCAAAGCCTAAGCGGTCTGTTAAACTATTTCGAAGTGGAATTGTCTTTGGTAATCCAAAGAGTTAGACATTAATGGCACTGCACGTAAAAGTTTTCCTATTTTACGTTTATATCTTTCAGCTAAAGTAGTGACTGTTTTATAATATGCATAGTACTGTGATCGCGCAGTGGCCTAACAGAACTGAAAGCTCCAACCGTTACGCTAAATACGCTTTGTATTCAACAAAACTGAAAAGTAAAGTAATAATTCTTGCTAAGTGAGTAATTTCAGTCAGTCTGCCCCGTTGCTCTCTGTTCGTGTGATCGAGCAGTCGAGCCTCGAGTTTTTGCTAGTAACGTACGCGGTGGGCGATGCGGTACGGTGCCGTAGCAGTACCCACTAGCGATCTGCACCCAATTAGCTCTAGTCGGGTTAACCGCCCCGCCCCGAAAAAGGCATTCGGGGCTGAATCGGGATGCCACGAAAATTTGTCCACCTCAAGCTCCGAAATGCGAACCCAGATCGGCAAAAAAGCGCACCGATTGCCTCGGGGCCACCCCGGTACGTCTACGTAGTAAACCTATTGTCTTATTTTTATAACATTGGCAACCCTGAGCTAGCCCGCAGAAGCACCTGGTTTTCTTCTACAAATATTTGGGCCGCAAATATTCAGAGATTTTGTTTCTTTTCTCTTTGTGAAAATGCCATCGGTTTTATTAACGGATTCTATTTCCTTTGAGCTTGGTGGTAAATTTGTTGAAGAATCCTTCATTTAATATTTGTTAGAGTTTTTCTAATTTGCCTGTGTCACTCAAAGATTTGGTGGCTAGTAGATCCGAATTATTTGATTATATATATATATATATATATTTTTTTTTTCGTTTGTATGCATTTTGCCTCTTCAACATCCATAAAGCTTTGGAGCCTTGGCCTTCTGATGTTAAACTTTACCAGCCATATGAAGTTGAACAAATTCTTCTACAAGATCAAGCTAATTCCCTTGCTGTCCAAGTTTTTCTCCGAATGTGTGGGCTAGAATTTCAGGTATATTAAAAAATAAGATTTGAAAAAAAATGCAATCATACTTTTAATTCTTTTATTAAGGTTGAAATGAGAAGCAATGCAGAACATATGTCACCATCTGGGAAATTGCCCTTCATAAAATGTGGTGCCTTTGTTGTAGCTGATCTTGATCCTATTGTGAGCTTTATAGCTAACAAAGTAAGTTTAAAACACTTATCTAATTAAGCATAAGAAAAGGTATGTTTGCCAATAGGGTATCAATCTAACTGATCATTTGGATGCTGCTCAAAAAGCTGACATGAGGGCCTATATGTCGTTAGCAAACAACATACTGGGCAATGCAGAGGTATGAAATGATTCTAAAATTTTTGTTTGAATTTCTAAAGCTTTTGTTAATTACTCTAATAGTTATATATCAGTTGGTGTGATGAAAATGTCTTGAATGAAGTTACATGCCCACGATATGGATCTGTCTATTCTTGGCCTTTGAACACTCTGCTTACATGGAGGAAACAGAAACAAGTCACCAAAAAACTGACTGCCCTAGGGTGGATTACAAAAACACTTGATGAAGTAAATTATAGCACAAAATGGATTTTCACTTTTGCGGACACTGTCTTAAAAAATTATTTTTGTAGGTTTATGAAGATGTCGATCATTGCTGTAATGCCCTTAGTGAGCGCCTCGGAAATCATCTCTATTTCTTTAATGATAGGTATGAAAGTTTGATAGTGTTATTATGAAATACATAATTAGTTGTTACTTATTGCTCATCATTAAGATGCACGGAGTTGGATGCGGTAGTTTTTGGCCATGTTTTCACACTGTTAACCACGCCCTTGCCAGATAATCGTCTAGCATCTATCGTGAGATCCTACCCGAATCTGGTTGAGGCGTGCCAATTCCTGGAGAAGGCTTTTTTCCAGAAACCAACCGCCAACACAACGGACGGTGATAGCGACAATTTCAACTAAGTTTTCCATGGTACCAAGAAAAAACAACAACAAAATACCTACGATTACAGCCCAGCAACTTTGGCGTTTCACTGATGTTATTTAGCAGTATCGTATTAAAGAATTATATAAAGTGAAATTGCACAAGCTGTTGACAGAAATAATAAAGAAAGTAGAAAACGCATAAGTAACAAGTTCAAATACATAAATAGTTTAAGTTGTAAGAATAAGCACTAGATGGTTTGTTGGAAGTAGCGAGGGGAGGAGTGACACGTTTCAGCTTTCTGTCGCTAGGGCATAGGAGGGGAAAGGGTCTGCTTACAAGTCAGTTAGGGGACCGGGCGAGAGAGTTTAAGATGGCGTCTAGCTTCCTGGACGATTTAATCTCGAACCCGTCAGCGGATGCCGACGCTGTGTCCGCGTTAGTTGGATCACTCGAGAGCCAGTTGAGTAATGCAAATGTTGGTGCTAGTAATAACACACAAGGCGGCGGCTTGGTATTTACGACAAGCTCTACTTCGGTTCCTCCACCGCTGCAGCCTGCCAATGCCCCGTCCACCACAACGGCAACATTCGCGGGAAACGGCAATAGCCTGCACGCAACAACAACTTGCGCGCCAGCAACATCAGTTTCGGTTGGATCCGCGCTTTCAACGTCGTCTTCTACAGTTTCTTCAATTCATTTACCCAACACAACCACCGTCCATTCAATACTTCCAAATGGCAACCCTAGTGGTAACACGTCACTATTATTTGTTTGTGTCTCCCTAGGACGAAGTTAAACTAGACTAAGATGACTAATCTTTTTTTTTTTCTCTTCAAAGGTTTGGTCAATATCCAGCAGTTTGCAGGAGGGGGTATGGGTCTACCCAATGGCACGCTGACCACAAGCTCAGGAACTGTTACGACAACATTATCTGGTTTGGTGATCCATCAGCAACAACAGAAGATGGTTGCCTCAACAGCTACCTCTCAACAAGGCACGATGATCATTCCGACAAAAGTAAACCCAACTGTAGCATCAACAGCAGTGATTGGACAACAGCAGCAACAACAACATCAACAACACCAACAACACCAACAACATCAACAAACTACTGTGCTGGGCACAAATGGGACAGTCACTTCCCTGAATCAGTCTCAAGTGTTAAGACAAGGAACCCAAGTGGTTCAACAACAACAGCAGACAACGGTGATAAACAGTGCAGGGGCAGGAATTCTTCCGGCGGGTGTGCAAGTAGTGAATATGAATGCGATGAGGCCACAAAATGTACAAAATATACAAAATATGGCCGCTTTGAACAATCCTGCTCATCGGGCTCTTGCTCCCCGCGTTATGTTGGCACCTCAACAGATGGTTGGTGCCCGACCTGGACAAATGGGAATAACTTTACAAGCCTTACAAGTAACGTATCGATTAATAACATAAATCCCCGTGCTGATTGATTCTCTAATTCAAAGGGTTTCCAGGCTGCGGGAGCTCAGGGTCATTTGCTCGTCAAAACTGAAACCGGGCAATATCAACTCTTACGAGTCGGTCCCGGACCTGTAGCCGGCACAACAGTCGGGTCACAGGTTGTTACCTCCAACATTCCCTCGCTCCAAAACGTAACTAATGTGGCTCAACAGCAACAACAGCCGCAACATCAAGCTGTTCAGCAATTAACTACCGCATCAAATACCGCACCTGCAATGAACCAAAATGTTGGAGCGACCTATCGTTTGCAAGTTCCCGTCTCCACAACTATTCAACCTGTGCCTGCCACTACGGCAGCACCCGTGGGAGGAAATGTGTCCGTTACCACCACGAGTACTCCTGCTCCTGCCGCAGCTCCAACATCGAACCCGGCAAGCAATTCTGGACAGGTGATTTAAAAAGTCTAAGGGTAACGTTCAAAAGATGGACCCCTAAAATTTTGTTTTGATCTGTCAACAGATGACACCCGACACGGCCAAAGTTAAGTGCAAAAACTTTCTGTCCACTTTGCTTCGCCTAGCGAGTGAGCAGCCAGAGTCGGTGGCTACCAACGTTCAAATGCTTATCCAGGGCTTAGTGGATGCAAAGGTTGAACCGGAAGAGTTTACAACAAAACTCCAGCGAGAACTAAATTCCTCTCCCCAGCCTTGCCTCATTCCATTTCTCAAGGTATTCTTTGTGCCAGTTAAATTACGTAGTTACAGTCGATTTGTTTGTCCCTTAAAGTGAAAACTTCTTAATTTGGTTTAATAGAAAAGCTTACCTTACTTGAGACACTCACTAGCTACACGAGAGTTGCATATTGATGGAATCCGACCACCAGCCTTATCTACGGTCAGCACTCCACAACCCATGGTTGTACAGCAACAGCCTCAGCAACAGAGTGTAGTTAACCGAGTGAATGCGGGTCCGACGCAAATTCAAACGGTACGACCAATGGGCGGTCAGGTTCGAGTCCAAGCACCTACAATGGTTGGTGCCTCTTCCGTTGTTCTGTCCACTCCGCGGCTACCAAGACCGGCCGCAAATAAAGCTACTCCAAAGGCTAAACAAGCTCAGCAGGCGCCAAAAGTGACTGCAACTGCGACAACAGCGGCGGTGACTGTAGCGTCCACGATGATGGCCGTTTCGGCCGTAAAGACTGAACCTTCCACCACCGACGCCCCAGCGCCTCTTTCGTTTACAATCACCCTGCCTCCAGTCGGAGGCGTGACGTCAACAACGACTGCCACAACAGCCGGTCCAACTCCTTCAGTCATGGTGGCCTCGACCTCCACGGTTCTGACATCTAGTACAGGAACCAAACCGGTGACTTCAGCGCCTACAATGTCCGTTGGACAAAGTGGTATCAAAGGACCCGTAGTTGCATCTACTGGACCTAAAGACGCATCTAAGGAGAAAAAAGCTTTCACGTTTGGTTCATCGCTAGCGGGTCTAGCTGATAACGACATCAACGATGTGGCGGCCATGGGTGGCGTTAACTTAGCGGAAGAATCACAGCGTATTCTTGGCTCAACTGATATGATCGGCACTCAAATTCGTTCCTGCAAAGACGAAAACTTCCTTTTCACCGGACCCTTGCAAAGACGAATCCAGCAAATCGGTATTAACACATAATTGTTGTTAAATGAATTAAAGGAAGTACACGTTTTGTATTTGATCTAGCTTCTAGGAATGGTCTAGGCGATCCCAGTCCAGAAGTAGTTTCGCTTATATCACATGCCACCCAAGAACGACTGAAAACGATATTGGAAAAGCTTGCTGTTACGGCGGAGCATAGAATGGAAGTCGTCAAGACAGATGCCCGTTACGAAGTTCAACAAGACGTAAAAGGTCAGCTAAAATTCCTCGAAGAGCTCGATAAACTGGAGCGGCGAAGACACAGTGAGATCCAGCGCGAAATGCTTTTGAAAGCTGCAAAATCCCGCTCGAAAGCTGAAGATCCGGAACAGGCGAAATTGAAAGCAAAAGCAAAAGAGGTACGACTTGATGTCTTCCTCATTGCGTTCAGACTGTTTTACCTAAACGTGATTATTTTCTAGATGCAACGTGCTGAAATGGAGGAACTTAGACAACGTGAGGCCAATATGACGGCTCTGCAAGCTATTGGTATAAGAAAAAAGCCCAAACTCGACCTGGCTGGTACTACCGGCTCGTATAACCAGGTACAATCAAATTTAATTTTGCATTCAATGCATTTCAATTTAACGAGCTACATCGCCAATTCCAGGTGCCTTTACGACCGCGTGTTAAGCGCGTAAATCTTCGGGATTTGCTGTTCCTGCTAAAAGAAGAGAAAGGAACTGTACGATCACCACTCTTGTATAAAGCTTATCTCAAGTAGTCCTCTTTTGTCTCCGTCGTCTCTTAAAACACGTAAACATTAACTTGTTTGTTTGCCCATAAACATGCCCGTTGTTAACTTTATGAGAGATGCACACAGGGTTTCTCAACGGGGAAAAAAGGAGCGTTTAATTGGTGGTAAAAAAAATGAGGCTCCGATTGTCCCACCGACACTCTTTGTGTTAATAACAGCAACAACAATGTTATGCAATTCTGTTCTTTCCTCCTCCTCACCGCATCTGTCCCCGCCCATCTTCTGTTGTACATACTGTTGATTTATTTGTGAGGGAGCGGATTGAATTTCTCTTTATCCCTTTCTAAACTGATCGTGTCTTTTGTATAATGTATCACTGTGTGGATGGTTATGACGAAATCATGGAATGCTTTATAATGACGCCAACTTTTGATTTTACATCAAACGAAGAGATTCGCAGAACAAAGTAAGAGCCTTGACGCTATACAGAGCTGAGTCTCTCATGCTTATCGCTCATTCACATTTTCATTCTTTATTCATCTAGTTCATTTCTTCCCATACGTTTCAGTACATATGCGATAACGTATGCTACAATAGGCTGTTGAAGAAACAATGATTTGGATTAAGAACTGACAAGGTAGAGTGTCAAACGTCTTCGGCTCATAATTTCAAACTATTCTATTATTTTTAAGCGATATAAAAAACAAATTATTCTTATTGCTTTTTTCTGTAAGGATGAGAAATCTAGAGTAATTTTTTATTTTGCTTATTTTATTACAGTTGCATACCTTGTAGACGGAAAATAATTGAAATCGTTCGTCTTCCACATATTAATTTAAACTATTTGCACGCACACTACCGCGAAATGCCGATAGACGACCAATTTTATCTGCTAGAAACCCACCTTTGTTATATTAGTGTCCTTACCCCAAATCCCGTCTCCATTATTAAAAGGAAAATGAACTGAAAGGAGGTAGCCGAACATTATTTATTATAATATTTTCTTGTTTAAAAAATTGAAACATGTATAATTGATCATGCTGTGGCTGTGGCGCGAACAACCGATAAATACTCTCAAGCTCCAAAAAACGTTTCAAGAGGAGAATTCACAGTTTGGGTGTGTGAAAATCCCGCATATTAGGTGGCGATCAATACCCGTGACGTCATGGTTTTGTGGACCAATCAGATTGCTCAGAGTGTCCCGGTTTTTTGGATAGTTATACGGCGTGTACAGGACGTGTTGTCATTCATTCAGTAAGCTGTCAATATCATTTAGAATTTACTTCACGTTTTGAGACTTTACATGAACCTCGGTTACCGAGCAGTTAATTAAATTGAATACCGTGTATTCATTCGTCTTGTTACGCTCAAAATGTACCAACATAAAAAATCCATTCAAAGGTAATACAAATCTATAGACATTGTCACACTTCTTACCTTTGCTATGAGCCTAAGTATCATCTTTGCTTAATCACTAATTTGTATCAGGCTTTGGATTTTTGCATTTTATGTAATTTTTACTTTGAGCTGCTGTATAGCTCTTGACCCTCCAAACCACAATTTAACACGCAATAAAGCACATATTTTACCACCATGTCAAGCTTGCAGGTCTTTGGTAGATTCCTTCAGAAAGGTGAGAATGTTTGAGTAAACATGTTAAGACCAAGTTAACTTATTAGAAAATCGCAGGGAATGGACAGAACATCCAGAGGAAAATTTGAAGGAGGTGATGCAGACTGGGAGGAAAAAAAGCTGAGAAGCTATGCCAATAGTGAAGTCCGTCTAGTAGAAATTCAAGAAAAACTATGCACAGACGTTTCTAAGGGGGAAGATCAAGTAAACAGTTCTCCAAGAATGAAACATTCTGTGAATTCTTGTTAAGTTTACATTGATTTTATTTGTACAGTGTCATAACTTGGCTGAAGCTCATGAATCCTTAATAGAAGATTGGTTTCTCAACCACCAAAAAGTGCATGGAGACCTTCACCATTGGCTCTGCATCCAAAAGTTGAAAGTCTGCTGTCCAGACCATCACTTTGGTCCTGACTGTACACCTTGTCCAGGTTCATCTCCTGAAATGGAGTGCAGTTCTAATGGAAAATGCAAGGTTTGCGACAATCAGCATATGTACATAAACCATACATGCTCTGATGATAGGAAATTTTTCTCTAGGGCTCAGGGACCAGAAAAGGCAATGGAAAGTGTATCTGTGATACCGCGTATACCGGCGAGCTTTGTCAACAGTGCGCTAGTGGATTTTACGATTCTTATAGAGACGACAAAAAAGTATTATGCTCTGCATGCCATCGCTCCTGTAAAGATGCGTGCACCCAAGCTGGGCCGAAAGGTTGCTTGGCCTGTAACGACGGATGGTTTATGGATACCGAATTAGGCTGCAGTGACATTGATGAATGTTTGACTAATAAAACAGCTTGCAAAGAAAACAGTTTTTGTGTCAACAGCCCAGGATCGCATACTTGCATAAGTATTTTCTTAAATGCCAAATCCCTGTCATGAAAAAGTGCTAATTAAAAAAATTTAATTTTCAATAGATTGTGATAAAGCATGTAATGGTTGTACCGCCGATGGCCCCGACAACTGCATCGAATGTGCGGAAAATTACGAGCTCAAAGAAGGCGTCTGCAGAGGAGGTATGGATGAGCTTTTTATTTTCATATTTAGCACACTGAAGAACGCCTTCTCTGTCCCAGCTTGCCTGGCTTTCGTTTTATTTGCATGGTTGAATTCAAGATTACTTTGCTTAAAGCCTTTTGGGGTTCACTTCATTTCTTCATTTATATTAAATTTCATTGTTGCTTAAACATGAACTTGCTTTATGGTAAAGGGCCTAAAAGTTGGACGCAGAGTTGGCAGGGATCCAGCCTTCGTTACTTAACTTATTTGGGGATGTGCTTGTCGACCTGCATCATTCTCCAGAGCAGCACTACTTTAGCTGCTCTGGTCGGCGTTTGTGTCGCTGCCTATATTTCACTTTCGGAATACTCAATTCAAAACGAAGACCCCAACACTGGAAATCCTCTTAGTGGCGCTCAGATCGTTAAATAACAAGTCACTTATTTGTGTTTTTGGTTCTTTTTATCTAGACCCTGCCGTATCAGAAGCTAAGCAAAACACTGAACTATGACGCTTTTCACCAAAGAGAGGCGTAGCATGAATTGTTCTCTCATTGTGCTATTGAATGGATAGTGGAATTAACCTAATTTGTACATGTGCATCATTTTTCCGCAAAAATACACAACTGTTTGGTCTATTCGTAATTTTTTATTTCCTTAAACAAATTACAAGATACTGTATTTTGGGAACTAATATAGAAATGCAATGAAACCCATCCTCGTATAATTACTTTTCCCCTGCTACAGATGGCGCTATCACTAGACAGCCATCTCTGCTTCTGCTCTATCAACGTATAGTGTCAATCACAGAAAAAAGAATACTTGAAACACATGGTTATGAGAGATTATGACGTAGAAATGAGCAACAATGCATCTCATGGTAATTTATGATTTATTGTAAAAATATGTGAAAAATCGTTCGTAGCTTTTGTCCCGAATTTCCATCACATTCATGAATTAGGCTCAAACTGTTTTTCTTCTGTTTTACCAGACTGTCTTTTGTTTTGTGATTTAGCCGCTTCGTTCAATCGTATAAAACTGATCAGAATGTGACAAATTTATGATTACCAAAAACTTTGCTAGAATTTTCTGGTGTACACTCTTTTGCTGAGGAAACTATGCCAGAAGACTATGATATGGAGTCCTCATCGGAAGCACTAACAACAGAGTTGGAAGAAGGAGAAGTATTACAGGATGCTGAACTGGTGTGTGTCAATCAAGAAGATATCGACAGACTTGCTGCTGAAGGTAGTTATCCTTCATTGTTTCCTTAATATTGTGAATCATTAGGGGTTTCTTTGTTAGAAGAGGCTGCTGAAATAGAGTTTTCTTCACCAAATTATACACAACAGAAAGCCAAAAGAAAAGGGCAGGATCTTCTGAGATACCATGTACTTTTCTTATAAATTTTACATTAATATTTTTTCTTGCTTTTAATTTAATTTTGTTTTGCTAGATTGTTTCATGTCAGGAAGAACTGGAAGAGCTGCGAAACCAGAGTGCCAATGAAGATGGCCTAATAGATCCCAAAGATAAACTACATCTTGTAAAATATGTAAAAATTGAAGGAAAGATTTTGAAGCTATGGGAATGTGGCATATGTAAGTAGAAAATCATCCCTTTATATGAAGACTAGTTTTGATTGTTAAGCATTTTTTATTTTAGGTGCTAAGGATTTCCGACACCAATATACGCTAATGCGTCACCTTCCAACTCATACTGATGAACGAAAGTTTGTGTGCGATGTTTGTGATAAAGCATTTCGTCAAGTAATACGTTTAATGATTGAATTTTGCTTCTGCCGAAAACCAATTATGTTTCTTTTGTAGATGAGTACGTTATCACAGCACCGTGCCATACATTCAAACGCACGTCCTTACGTCTGTGAAGTTTGCCAGAAAACATTTAATCGAGTCTCCACTTTAATATCTCATCGGCGGACACATTTTGACGATAAGCCGCATAAGTGTCATGTGTGCGGGAAAGGATTTCATCAAAAAGGCAACTTGAAGAATCATATATTTTCGCATTCAAATGAACGGGTAGGTACAGTAATTTTCGTAAACTGGTAAAAATCGAAAAAAAAAAGCGGATAAAAAAAGTTACGTTTTCTTTTTTCGGAAGCCGTATCGGTGTGAAATTTGTGGCAGAGGCTTCAATCAAATGTCCAATCTAGTTGTACATAAGATGAAACTTCACGGTCAAGCAAGTCCAGCAGATGGAACGACGCGTGCAGCTCAAACCGACAAGTTTTCCTGCAAGCTGTGCAACGAAAAATTTCCCAAGAAAGCATTTCTCACTTTACACGAGGAGCAAACCCACAACCTGATAAAATCGAGGTCTTCCTCCAATCGCAAGAATCGTGTTCCTGCTTCAAATAGGAAACAGGTTCAAGTAAAGATCAATGCGAATTCTTGCTATTATCAGATTGTTGCTTAATTTAAAAAAAAATGACTGTTAGGTAGCAGTAGCGTCTGAGTCAGTCACATTAAAACAGCCTACTGTTACAAGGTCGAATTCAAAAGTTTTACAATCCAAGAACGAAGACGGAAATACAGCGGGACTTTTGATCGATGCCATTCAAACTCCTAGTATGCAGGAAGCGAGAAATACGAACCAAACTGCGTTTGCTCTGCTCAAATCCATAGATGGAACCCCGTCTTTGGTCAAAATTTTTGATCTTCCAAACAACAAACAAGTATTCGTGATCCCCTATTATTTTTCATGATTTGTTTTGCATTATTTTATTTTAAAAAATTAGTTATTGATATCAGCTACGTCAGAAGATTTAGCCGAATCTGCCCAAAAGTCAGCCCAAGTGGATCCTTCCTGTAAACCAAGTCAAGTCAAGGTAAAGATAGGACATTTGGTTCTTCACAGTTGCGAAATTCTATGCTGAATTCGTTGCTAACATGTTGTATTGTTAAGGTTGCAGTGGTGGCAACCGTATCCCAGCAGATGGGCGACGACGGCCAGCTAGTAGTACGGATAGAATCTATTGAAGTGGACCAAAAAATATTGGATTCTATTGAAACCCCATGTCGCCAGGAAAACGCTATCGAAGTTTCCTCATTCAAGGATACGATTTCTAACTCTTGTGAACCTACCACGGAGTTAGGTGAACAGAATTTTTTTTACTTGATGCCCATCCATACGCATGCATACTTAAGGAATTTAATTTGGGTTCTAATGGACTTGCAATATTTACAGAGAATGACCAAATTCATTTTGTGCGTCCTTTACCGGATGGAGGTTTTGAAATAGTTGGCGAAACAGAAGCTGCAAGTTTCCTTGAAATAGTCGAGGAGGACAGTTCTCGTTCTGGTGATGCTAGTAACAGCAGCCTGATGGACTCCGCTCAAATTTTTATCACACAAGATGAGCATGGTCACCTAATGCTTGAAGGAACACCACTACATTATCTACTGGGAGCCAACAACCAACAACAGTTGCAGTTTGTTCTGAACAACAGCAAGAGAAAATAATTCAGATTCAGTTAAATTTGTATATTACATCAGTTCAGCAACTGCAAGTGTACATGGCTTTGTAGAGTTAACAAGAAAAAGTTCACAATCATCTTCATTCAGGTGTCTTGTTAAATGTTCGATCAACTGTTGGATATCTCCAATGCTCTCTGGTGCTGATAATTTGGAATCCAGGTTGTAGTAAACTGAGTCAAATTGCCTTATGGCCAGCCAATGTTTTGTTCTGAATGGGAACAGTAAGCTGCCGACCCTACTTGGGCTTGGTAGATTTAGTATCAAACCAATAGCACTATTAACATCATGGGGTGTGATTCTTCTTCGCTTGTCCCACCACACCATTTCACAATCCATGAGCTGTATGGCAGCCATGACAACATTGACGTCATAGTTCCCCAATCCAAACACAGAACGATGGGGATTAATCCAAGAATTTGGTGTCAGCTGTATGCACAACTCATCCAGTAATGTTTTAGTGAATGTATCAGGCTTTTGAAACAAATTGTTCAAAGTGTGCAGCGCACACAGTTGTTTGGACTGCTTTTCGTGATAAATATCTGGTTTAGATTTCATTTCTTTCACGCAAAATTTCACGACTTATGAAACATAGAAGCCCCTGCAACAAATTATCTTAAAACGTTTCCATATCAGTCTGGAATCGGTATCATAATCTATCGATGCTTGGGCACAGGGAAGGTGCTAAAATTTATATGCAAGAATCAAAACAAACGTTTATCTCTTTTGGTCTCTTAGATAAACAAACGCCAGAAGTCTGACAGTTGGGTCTACCTACTGTTTAGCAGCTACCTCATGAATCAGCTGTTAAAGAGTGATGTGGCCGGGCGAAAAAATAATTTCGTGTTAGTATGCGTGAACATCGGAAACAGCGCTGTGCACAAGAAAATATTGATTCCAACGCCGAAATGGCACAAATTATAGTGGAAGATTTGTCCTCTAATGGTTTCTATGTAATCCAAGGAGAACTATCTATCCTTCTTAATTCAATGAGAAGACCATTCAAATGGTCATCTCAAATTTATCAGGTACAGCATAAATTGTTATAGAATTTGTAACAGGAAAATAGTGCCCTACTTGCTGGTCTAACAAGCCATTGATTTTCTTTTGTTTCTTTCTGATATTTGGCTATTTTTCAATTGGAACATGTTGGTTACTTCTAAAATGGTATTTTCTTGTAAACAGGAGGAGGAACAGGATGTTTTGATTAAAAATCTGAATCAACTAAAAGAACAACTTAACCAAGTGTCATCTCTAGCTGAGTTAGACTTGCTTGCAGTGCTTGGTAGTATTTACAAGTGCCATGTGTGGATAATGTGAAACCAATTGAAAATGATTACAGGTCCATTTCTTGAGGTGATTCGATCAGAGGATACATCTGGTCCCGTCACTGAGCTGGCTTTGTCTGCAGTCTTTAAATTTCTTTCCTATGGGCTGATTGGTATTGTTTCTTTTGTAGCTGCTATTGAACATAATTTCCTTATATCTTTTATTTATCACTCTATTCAGATCCAACCCATGAGTCAGCAGCAATTGTTGTGGAAAGTTTGGCAGATGCCGTGACTCATGCTAGATTTGTTGGAACCGACAGTGGAAGTGATGAAGTTGTTCTAATGAAGATTTTACATGTAAGGCATCAGTTAGCCGCGTCGCTATCATATAATCATTCCTGTAGTTTAAAATCATATTTTGTATAGGTATTGAGGATGCTAATTCTTCACCCTGCTGGGATTCTTCTTTCTAACGAAAGTGTTTGCGAAATTATGCAGAGCTGTTTCCGAATCTGTTTCGAAACCCGGCTGAGTGGTGCGAAAGTTACGCTGTGAAATGTTGATGTTTCCTTCTATTAAAACTTGTTGCTTTATGTTTAGAACTCCTTAGAAAATCCGCTGAACATTCTTTAAGCGAAATGGTACGTCTGTTGTACGAACGAGTGCCACAGTTCCCTCTTCAAGAAATCAAAGGATCGGTGAATTATAAGGTAGAACCCGATTGATGTTCTTGGCAATTACAGAGGCTTCACGTTTTATGTTAACTGTTGAATTTAGAAGCTGAAAATGAGAACCGCGGCCTATGACCCATCCAGAAATAAAAAGAAATCTCGATCACCGAAACCGAGACCAAAAACATTAGCTGTCAACACCAACGGAACGTCCAAAAGTGGACAAGCAGTTGAAGCGCCGGTAAGCCCATGCGTCGAAACACCCACTACCAAAGAAAGCACCGAATCTTTTCCGGTGCTTAATCCGACGGAGGAAAACACAATAGCCGACTCGGAGTCAACAGTCGAAACGCCGACAATTTGCCAGTCAGTTGATCATTCCACATCGGTGGAGGTGGAGACACCCGTCGTTACAGTCTCAATGGCCCAGGAAGAAACACCTTTTCAGACGATCGACACTGCGGCCCAAGACTATGTCAATGCACAGGGTGTCCGTTTTATTTCATCCGAGCCTACAAGTGAGGAATCTGGAGGTCGCAGTCATGTTCCCTATGGATTACCCTGCGTTCGAGAGTTGCTACGCTTTTTAGTGAGCCTAATCAACCCTTTGGAGCGACAGAACAGCGAAGCCATGATTCATGTTGGACTGCGATTGCTGACCATAGCCGTGGAGACTGCAGCGGACGTGATTGCCGCCGTGCCGTCATTGCAGACTCTAATCCAAGACGAAACATGTCGGTCTCTTTTTTCGCTACTGAACTCTGATCGGTTATCGGTCGTGGCGGCCGCTTGTCGCCTGTGTTTCTTGCTTTTCGAATCAGCACGGACGCGACTTAAATTCCAGTTGGAAACTTATCTACTGAAACTAATGGAAATTGTTGCTCACGAATCACCAAAGGTAGCCTATGAGCGGCGTTTAGTCGCACTCGAAGCCATTGCGCAACTTTGCCGTACTCCAGGTAAACCTGATACTGATCGACTGTCTTTTGTTTAAGATTGCCTTTTTTTTTTAAACAATCATTCAAATTTACTAGGTTTGGTGACGGAGCTCTATTTGAACTATGATTGTGATTGCCATACATCCGATCTGTTCCAGGAGCTCATCAAGCATCTTTCGAAAAATGTCTCTCCGTTGGCGACTGGTGGAATTTATACCATTCATCTACTCTCCCTGGAAGCCCTGCTTATTGTCGTCGACTCGATTGAGGCTCATTGCCTCACTCAGGTAAGGATAGTCTATAAGTGTTCATATTTGCAGCTCTTCAGCTCATTATCGGACTCGAATGACAGAGGAATGGCAAAGGTAACGGGCTGTTGGAACACCAGTCGTCTTCTCGAATGCCGCCAGCCGCTCGTAAAAGTCGTTTAGTTGAACTATCCGCAGACGTGCCCTCGGAGGAGCACCTCTCCTCCATCCGCCATAAAAAGAAGCTGTTGATAGCAGGTGCCGAGCATTTCAACAGCAAACCCGCCAAAGGAATTCAATTTCTCCAGGAAAACGGGCTCTTGTCGGACCCGTTAGATCCGACTCAGGTAGCCGTCCTTCTTCGCGAATGCTCACGACTGGACAAAAAGATGATTGGAGAGTACATCAGCAACCGAAAAAATTTGAACGTGCTCGAAGCATTCGTTCACTCTTTCGATTTCCACGGCATCCGTATCGATGAGGCCTTGAGATATTACCTGGAAACGTTCCGTCTTCCCGGCGAGGCGCCATTGATTTCCCTGTTGATGGAACAGTTTGCTGACCATTGGTTCAAATGTAACGACGCTCCATTCTTCAACGCTGACGCAGCTTTCACGCTTGCCTATGCCGTCATCATGCTCAACGTAGACCAGCATAATACCAATGTCAAGAGACAGAACATCCCGATGACAGTAGACGAGTTCAAGCGTAACTTGACGAAAGTCAATGGCGGTCAAGATTTCGAGTCTTCGATGCTGGAAGAAATTTATCAAGCGATTCGCAGCGAAGAGATTGTCATGCCGGCTGAGCAAACGGGATTGGTCAAGGACAACTACCTGTGGAAAGTGTTGCTGCGGCGCGGGGCCACTAAAGACGGACGCTATATTCACGCTCCCAGCGGAATATTTGATCGCGATCTGTTCGCCTTGTCTTGGTCACCGACAATGGCGGCTCTAAGCTGTCTGTTGGACAAAGCCCAGCCTGAAGGCAGCGGCATCGTCGAATGGGTTTTGCAAGCCATTAGGAAATTGTCTACAGTGGCGGCTCACTTTAGTCGCACCGATGTCTTTGATCACATTGTCCAGACGATGATCAAGTTCTCTTGTCTGCTCCCTAGTGGCGACAACCCACCCATCCAGGTGAATAATAGTTCAAAGAAAGGAAAAGATCCGTTGTTATAGAATATGATTAACCAACATTGATTTCTTTGTGTGTGTGTGTGTGTGTCTTTCCAAAGGCTGTCGCTTTCGGCCAGAACCGCAAAGCCCAGGTGGCCACATCCACAGTATTCCAGTTAGTGCAACGTCATGGCGATATTCTACGAGAGGGTTGGAAGCCTCTGGTCGAATGTATTATGCAGTTTTATCGGATGCGCGTGCTACCTGATGAGCTCGTCGAAGCCGAGGATCCATTTGATCCTCATACGAAGGTCAAGCTCCTGGGCGCAGACATTCCACTTCGATCGGAGACATCGGGACTTTTCAGTTCCATCTATTCTTACATCGCTCTCTCTGAGGGATCTTCCAGCGGAAGGGCTGGTTCTGCCGAAGAGCAGGAATCTATGAATAGGGCTAAAGCCTGTGCCCTAGAGTGCAACATCGAACAACTAATTTCCGATTCCAAATTTCTACAAACCAATGCTTTGCAAGATTTTGTCAAAGGTAGTCAATTTCTTTTCCATGTCTAAAAAAAGAATTTCCTTTAATTCTCTTGATTGTTTTCACCTAAATCGCAGTGTTGATTGCTTCGAATGACGTATCCAATATCGACGAATTTGGTGTCATCTTTGTTCTCGAACTGATTATCCGCATCACTGTCCAGAATCGCGATCGTGTCACCTGTATTTGGAATCCTGTTCGCGATCACATTTACGGGTATTGCAATTCATTCGCACATTGATTAGATCTTTTTATTTATGGATTTCATTTGAGAAACACAGCTTAGTGATGGGAGCAGCGGCATCTGATAGAATCTTCATTTTAGAACGATCCATTGTCGCTCTCCTCTTGCTAACTGGGCACGATTAATGCGACGCGAAGATGTGGCACCCATTGTACTTCAGTCCCTAAGAATGCTATTAATGCTCAAACCGCAGGTGTGAAAGTCAAATGTAAAGCAACAAGTAGAACGGAGGTCTAACTGAAGTCTTTAATAGGTTTTATCGCGAGTATCTCGTCAAGTCTCTTATGGTTTACACGAATTGCTTAAAACTGGAGCTGCCAACGTCCACACGACAGGTGACTGGCGTGTTCTGTTCACCTTGTTGGAATGCGTCGGAGCAGGTGCCCAGCCGCCATCCGTCCATAGAGGCGAATTGGCTCCATCGGTCTCGATGGAAGCAATTACAGAGCCTGCCGTCAGCGTTGCTAGTTCTGACACGGATGTGACCGAACTTCCAGCGGCGAGTGATGTGTCTGGATCCATCGATCGTGGCTACACTTCTGATTCTGAGTTGTACGAGAATCGAGTCAATCGATCGGCTTCAGCTCCTGGAGCTTCAGGTGTTCATGGATCCAGTCCAGAGCTTAATGTTCCAGCCGGCGGAGGAGGTTGGATTTTTGTCGGTCGTCAGGGAGAAATTGAGCATTTAAAAGGAAAACAGGCTCCTGGACGAGAATACAATATCGTTCATGACCGCAAATTGGTAAGCTACTGAGTAGTTATAATTTAAAAAATGTGTTGTTCCGTGGATGACTTTGATGTTGGTTTATTAATTGCAGTTGGCCCATGATCCATTGGCTTTTGTCAAATCCTGCGAAAGTTTGACTTTCCTCATTCGAGATGTGGCTCATATAACGCCAGAAAATTTTGAATGTGCAGTACAGTGCATCCGCACCTTTGTTGAAGCCAGTCTGAACGTTGGAATGACTATCAATCGACCTCAATCGAATCCCAGTGGTCACCCGTCTTCACAAGACAATTTCCGACGCTCCAAGTCATTTCACGCGAACGATCATTCAACAGAACACAACGAAATTCAAGAACTGCCGGCCAATTATCACCAGGTTAAATTATAATTGTAATTTCCGATCAAAATTCTAATTTTCTTCAACATAAAAACGTGATCATTCCAGGTTCCTGTTCAGTTGCTGGATTTGATGCATACACTACACACCAGAGCAGCTCAAATATACCGGTGGTGGGCCACAGAAAGCGCGGATACGGAAACACATGTGAACGAGGAGAAAGATGCGCCCAGCAATTTCCAGCTGAGTCCATCGTTATGGATTCGTGGCTGGTGTCCCTTACTTCAAGGCATCGCTCGTCTTTGTTGCGATTCTCGTAAACAGGTCCGAACAACAGCCATCACATACCTACAGCGCTCTCTACTTGTCCATGACTTGCAAAATTTGACTGCCAGCGAATGGGAGTCATGCTTCAACACAGTACTTTTCCCGTTGCTGGCCAAGCTGCTTGAACCACAACGGTCTATAGCCACGGTTCGGGCTCACAGGCAAGCCGATCATTCCAGCTGGGAGGAAACACGCATCCGAGCTGCCACTCTTCTTTCCAAAGTATTTCTCCAGCACCTGGGGCCACTCTTGCAACTGCCTACGTTCACTGCGCTCTGGCTGACGCTGCTTGATTTTATGGACAAGTACATGCACGTTGAAAATAATGATTTGCTGGCCGAAGCCGTACCTGAAATGATGAAGAATTTGCTGTTGGTCATGGAGACTGCCGGCGTTTTCGGATCGAATGCAGACGAACTCGATCAAACGCCCATTAAGACATCGGACACAACATCACCTCAGGCGCTTCATTTGAAAACGCAGCTATGGAACATGACTTGCGATCGCATTGATGTGTTCCTTCCGGGTCTACGCCAAGAAATCACACGTTCAAAGACTCCAATCGCACGCGTTCCGGCAGCACCTCTTTCGGAAGATTTCTCTTTAACGGTGGTTCCAAATGAAGTGGAGTCACCAGAATTGGCAGAGGGACCACTTTCTTTGGAATCCGTAGCTTCTAATCCTGAACCGCCAAGTCAAGAGAATCCATCAGAATTGGAAGAGGCTACTGTTTCCTCCACCGATGTATCCGCCGACGTTCCAGCAGGGCCGGAAGTGTTGGCAGTTGAAGATAATACGAATTCCACGGAAGTTTCTGAAGAAAGCAAATCTCCTCTGAACTTTGTCCCACAATCCATGTTTTCCGTGTGGAATGTTCCAGATCCTAGTGATGCGGCGGCATTGTTTTTCCACGATCTTACGCCCGGTCCAGCTGACGACAACCAGGCAATCAGCGACTCGTCCAGTATTATTGAAGACGAGCCAATCAATCATTTGGGAATTCGTCAGACACCCATCCTGCCAATTTCTCTCATACCAGAAGATGGATCAGCCATACCTGTTGTCCCGTTGCCTGTGTTTAGCACGGCAGTCCCAGCAGTGGAAGTAGAAGCATCTGATATTACAGAGCAACAGAATCCGGTATACTTTAGATTGAATTTTTATTTGATTGGAGATTGTAATCCATTTTGAAACGAATTATTGTAGGATATTATGCAAGAGGAGCCACAATCAGACGCAAATCTGTTGCCGCTGATTTTAGTCCCTGAAGTCAACGACCCGTCGCTGACTTCAGAAGTATCTGTTTTATCTCCCGTCAACACTCAGGTGAGAAGCGTAATTAAAATTTAATTTTTAAATAGTGTGAAAACTTTCTGTTTTTATGCAGGAGGATAAGTAATGGCAAAATCGTCCGTTAAATATTTTTCGAGGATATATTTTTTATCAAATTAGAATCTAGTTGGAAGTTTCCGATTATTTGTACTTGTAATAATAAAGAAAACAAATATTGTCCTTTTAAAATTTTCAAGTTTTTGTGTGCTCATCGTGTCATGCAGGCTTGGTAACTTATGCCCCGAAAGGCAGAATCCTGCTGTTTGTATCATTGATTTGGATGCCAACGATGTATCGTGCAGAGCAAAATCTTTACATCATTTAATGATACTATAGAGATGTTTCCCATATGAATTACTTTAATGGAAAAAAATTTTTAAACTCAAGTAAAAAAAATCGTGTTTATTAAATATACTTAAATTTGTAAACGCATTTATTGTTTCTGTAATAAATTTCATCAAACGAAAACAGAAAATATGTTTTGATTTTTGCATGTTGCATAACAAATAATAATCATTTTGAGTGTTTAACAATCGCAATGAGTGGTGGAAGCGACAGCGATCATGGATCCTTTTCTATTTGTGAACGCTTTGTTCTTCAGCCCGTTTGGTGCCCGCCTCGACGGCATCGATCAGTGCGCCCCTAGACATGGATTCGAGGAAGAACAAGATCAGTATAGACGAAATAATTTGGTATCTTTAGATAAGCGCATTAAGAAGATCCGTGTCTCGACGTACCTGAATCCTGCCTTTTCAAGGGCATGGACGCCAGCAATAGTAGTCCCTCCAGGCGAGCACACTTTTCCATACATCATTTTATTGGGAAAAGAAAAAGGGAAAATTTTAGAAAACCATGAAGCATTTTTGTTTCTTAATGTAGGTACCGTCATCTCTCAACGATCCAGGATGACGCTTGGTATCGAGAACCATTTTGGCCGCTCCATAAACCGTTTGAGCGGCACATTGGGTAGCGCATTGTCGAGGGATTCCCATTTTTACGGCTCCGTCGGAGAGGGCCTCAATCGCCATATAGACCTAATCATGTCGAGACGGGAAAACAATTAAAACGAGCGGGCTTCTTTTAAATCGAGTCTGATGAGAATCTTAACGATGGCGGTTGCTTTATAGGTTACTATGCTGCATTTCTTTCTTTAAAAAATAAATAAAGGGGGCATTACTGTTCACTTACATATGCTGGCGCGCTCCCGCACAATCCAGTATAAGCGTTCATGTGACGCTCAGGCACCTGGTAACAAATTCCCACACTTTCTAAGATTTTGATGGTTACATCAGCATGCTTTGAGGATGCATGCTCATTGAGGCAATACACTGAATATATGAAAGAATTTGATAGTATGATGTTCAATAATGTTGATTGAAATGAATACCTGCACAACCAGCACCCACCAAAGCAGGAGTATTGGGCATCACACGAATTATGGCTTTTAGATTGGGCACTTTTGGAAAAAGGCCCTGTATGCATCAAACATAAGATGAAAGTTTCAATTGGCCAGTAATGCTGTATTACCTTTTCAAGTTCTTCAATAGTGATCCCACTCATCACAGATAAAGCTAACTGATTTTCTGGTCCATTGCATTCCTTCAAATCCCTAACAACGTGAGTGAATAAGTTTGGCTTGACAGCAAGCACAACAATATTGCTTTCCTTAAAGATGGAGGCTGTGAATTGAATGAAAATTATTATATAAAATAAGGAAGAAGATGGTTGGGAATCTAGTATTACTATTGTCATTGACAAGGGTACTGCATCCCCACGTCTTCCAAATATCCAGTGAACCATCATCTGGAGCACTGGCTGTAATCTGATTGGCCTTCAGAAGACCTATATAGTCATTACAAAAATAAAATATCTAATGTGGTCTTTGCAGTTTAAATAGAAATAATTACCGGCCGAAATCATCCCTTTTGCAAGGGCTTGGGCCATGTTACCGGCTCCAACGAATCCGACTTTAGCTGATGACAAGTCCATTGTTGATAGTTCTTGGTGAATGTATAATGCAGACTGAACGTTATGTGGGATGACGGTTGCAAAGTGAACTATTTATACTAGCGATGTAAGCGAAAAGAAACGTCATCAATACAATGAAAACGATAATGTCTAACGATGGTTAAACGAACCTAACGACTGAAACTTGCAAATTTTTTCAAAGAAATTTTACTCTAGAGATTCGGAAAGATAACATACGTTTGAGTGTCGGTCTAAACGTCTACAAAGTAAATAATGAATCAGTAGATGGCGTCATTATTAACGAAGAGAAATTAATTTCTTCTTAACACAAGAGAAAGGCTTTTAAGGCGGCGATCAGGGCTGTTAATCAAAAGCCGAATACGCAAATAATAGAGTGGGGAACGACATGATTTACCCACTTTTTTTAAATAAACAACCCCCATGAAAACGGAATCAAAACGGTTTTAGTATAACAACTTTGAATTCAAATAACTCAAAAACTATAGGTTTCTCGTAAAAACAAAACCGATTTTCGCGATTCTCGTTAAATTTTGATTCTAAATCATGTATTTTCTACTATACCTAGAATTTAGTGAAAAATGAAAAAGTGGGAAGGGTATAGCCTTCCCACTTTTGTCAAAATCCGCAAAAAATGACATCTCTTAGAAATCGATGAAACTCACCTGTCGTGATCAAAATCGAACGCTGATTCCGAATACGATATTAGTTTCCCCGTCAATTAAGCGGTTTTTTTATCAAACGTAATCAAAGTGGTTTAAGTGTAACCACTTTGACTTGTGTAACCAAATAACTCATAGACTATAAACCTCAAGTCAAATCGAACTTGATTTTTTTAACATTCTCGTTGAATTTCAAATGTAAATCATGTAATTTTATAGCTATATCAAAGTTTTTGAAAATAGAAAAAGTCGGGCTTAGTTTTTTAGCCCAACTTTTTCGTGAAAAACAAAGTCGAATTAAACGCTGATTCCGAATAAAACATTAGTTTTCCCTTGAATTCAACAGATTTTCAAATAAAACAGAATCAAAGTGCTTTTAGCGCAACCCTCTTTGAATTTGAATACATTGAACACGTAAATTACAAATCCCAATTGGATGGTGCCTTAACTAACTGGAAGGTGGATTGTCCCATGGCGATGCAGGATCTCTATAAAATTACCGAAATAAATGGTAAACCAAAAAAAAAGGGGGGGTCAAGGATTAGCTCATTCCAACATGGGAATTACATTTGATTTCTCTAGCCGCTGTGTTTCTGTATGAAAACAGAGGCTGTCGCATGTCCCAATTCTCTTTCTCCCGTCTAATAATGAGCCCTTTAGGCTTCTGCTGGGTCCCACACACAAAAATGTTCATCTGCACAAGTGCCGCGCGCCGTACCACTTCACGGAAAACGTCTCTCTCTCTCTCTCTTCGCTCGGCTTCCCTTTTTCATCTGTAAACGGCGATACTTAGTGCCGACTTAAGAAAAAAAGAAGTTTGCTGCTTCTTGCTTAAAATGCCGACAAAACAAAAAAAGCGGGTGAACAAGTCAGAATAGACGCTATGATGCTCTTGACGACGATGGCCAAAAAGATCTTTTTGAAATATAATAATCATAAAAAACTAGTAGAGTAGTGCCTTCTCCCTTTTTTTTTTTTTTTAAACGGTATATCCATATCGTCCAGCCGGTTTTTAAATTTTTATTCCGTTTTTAATAGACGAATAGCACCCGTGTACAATTTTTATATGATAGGGGGGAGGTTAGCTCTTGTGTCGGCTAGTTGGCGATGGAGTTGTCCTTTTCTTTTTCCCAGGCCCCTCTTTAATATTTCTGCCCCCAAAACAGTGGGCACCATATCGAACGGGCAGACGACAATATTGACCGTATACATTGGTCTTGTCCGTTGGTCACAGTTCTCAAACGTTTCGAAACTCTTAAATAGTATAGCCCCCATCGCAAGTATATAGGGCCCCATATATATACACACGGACCGGACTCTCTTCTTCTTTTTTTGTTGGTAACTGTGTTTTCCCAAACGGAGGCTATTATAAGTTGAGCCTCTCTATATTGTACTGTGTTTATAGATGGATTTTCGTCTCCTCATTTTTTTGTGTTCGTATGTGTGACCGTCTACACACGAATGCCGCCCTTCGGTTAAGAAACTATAGCGTTCCAGCAGCAATCGAGCCACTGATCCTCTTCTTGTCGGCAGCTTCCCCCCAGTCGAACATTATCATCGAATCCGTTTTCCTTCTTGGTTGCCATCGCGCCAAAAAACGTATAGGCGCGGGAAATATGATTTTTTATCATATACTATACAATATGACCCTGTCTCATATTATATAGTATAGTCTATACATATATAAGATCGTCACGATTTCCTTTGCTTCATAAAGAGAATCTGTAAAAGTCAATTGCTTCTGGGCAGTTCAGTCTAACGTTGGAAACTTCTTTTTTTCACACGACGTCACACTTGTGAGAAATCCAATCATTTTCGGCCATTGTTTTTTAAAAGAAATAATACATTCCCATGATAGAAAATTAACGGGAAATGACTGTCTAGACCCCCCTTTTCATATACACAATCTACATACATGAAATAATAATAATGTGTGAGGGCAAAAAAGTGGAAAGAAAAAAAGAGAGAGAGAGAGATAAATAGCATACAGGTGTGGTTATTAGTATTTCTTGATTTTTCCTGGCCAGTCACGTTTCGCACGTCGCTATATATATACGCGGCAAGAAATATAAAAGACTGACAGTCTCGGTATCTATATATTTTGTTATTCTTTTGGTAGTCCGTCCTTTGAGACGTCCGATGATGTGTGTGCTCACCTCTTCGAACCTGCTGGATAATAAAACAACATCACACAAGAAATCGAAAAGAACTTTTGTCTTGGCTCCTCTGTGCTCATCTACAGAATGTGATGAACGCCGCCGCCCTGTGTTTGTTTTAAAAACGTTTTCTTCTTATATACATGTCCGGGGCTGTGATGTGTCAACTGTCGGCGCTGATGTCCTACTGCCATTTTTTTCTTTCTCTTATTGGTTTGTCTCATTAGCGACCTGTCGCCACATCAACCCCATACCAGCATCTATACATCCTTTTGGTCTTTCACTGTGAATTTTTGCCGCCTTTCGTTCTATACGAATATATAGATGTAACGAGATGACGGAGAACACTTAGCACCTGTCTAACACACGGTGCGTTTCCCCGACAACGGAATTGCGTCCAGAGAGCTCACCACGTTACGCTCAATTTGCATACATGTACAGTCAAGAGCCGTTGGGCATTAATCATCATGTATAGTACAAACGTTGCGTCATTTTGTCTCTTCCTGTATTTACATTTTGTTTTTTTTTCAACATTTAAATTTATACCTTCGCTGTATACGTACGTTAGTTAATATGGATGGGCTCTTTCTGTGTAGATTGGATGAACGCAGCACGGAATAAATCAATGATGACTTTTGATTTTCAACGTGTCGATATTATATTTCTACGTATTTTGAAGGCGACATGAAAAAGGACGATATCCTTATAAGGTTCTGATGCAATTATCATACATTTGTTTGCATTAGCCATTCTAAAGTTTCTCTTTTGGACTGAAATATACGTCAATCGATCTTGTCCTAAATTCATTGCCGATGTAAATCCGAATTTCCAACGGTACATCATTTTTCGAAAGCGATCTAATAACATCGTCGCATTCTATAACGTCTCTGCATCATGCGACAACGTTTTCGTGTCGATCGGTAGCAACTTCTGTGTACACCCGAAGAAAGATAAAAAGAAAGTTCCCACCGATACACGACAATATCTTCAACTGCTGCCTTCCATATGGTTGATATCCGTGATAGAGGCTCTATCGGCAACAATAACCAGAAGCGCTTTTATTGAAGAATTCGTGAGAGCTCAGTGAACGGTTCATATTTTCCAGCTCTAATTCGGTAGGGCACGGTCTTCTTCAACTGGCCATTTTTTTTTTTGGTGTTTTCTCTCAGTTTCATACGATGGGAACGAGAAAAAGAAAAGAAGCAATCAAACTATATACAGGCAACTCTGTTTCCCCCAATAAGATGTCATTGCTGCCGCTGCTGCCGCCGCGCATGTCGTAAAAACTAAAGAGGAGGAGAGAGACCGTGCAGCGCGCAAACCGACAACATGTACACACACACACACACACAAGGAGAGAAAAAAAAAATGGGAAAATAAATAAAAATGCGGAATGATTTCATCCTTTAAGTTGACGATAGGGCCCCCGTCAAAGGTCCCACCGTCTGGTCGTAATGGTTCTCCCTTCTCAGTTTGTTCCATGAGAAAAAAGGAGGAGCCAAGCAGTTGGTGATTGGCCTGTTAGTGGCCGTCAGGACCAATCGACTACTGAGATCCGGAAGGCGGAGTCTTTCCTTCCACTGGCAAGAAACGCACGGGTAGGTGGAGTGGACCGTTTTCGGGGGGTATAAAAGACCCAGCTCGAGCCATCGTTCAACATCACTCAGTTGTCTTTGCTTCCTCTGTCCACTTCTCCGCACAATCGTCCAAGTTTTTGGAACGTTCCTAACTTTTAGTGAATTTCCTAAGTGAGAAGAAGAAGAAAAACAAAAGAAAATCATCATGCAGCCTTTATTCAGACCCATGGAAGGACATCAACTCCATCACTTTGCCAATTTTCATCATTTGAGCCAACATCATCACGAAGCGATGGCCGCCGCTGCTGCCGCCGCTGCTGCCGCCGCCCGGATGAATTCAACTCCGGTCAGCGATGAAGAGCTCGACATGGATGATTCAGTTTCACTGTCCAGCAACCAAGACGGTTCTTGCACATCACCATCAGTTCCTCGTCAAGACAAAGTCACTGGTAAGTCACATCTCTTCACTTGAAACATTTCAAAAGAACGTTTGGAACTCAATCCTTTTTGCTCATATAGAATCGCATCAGAATAACATGGCCGCTGGTTCAGCTTCGAATTCAAACAACATGGGATCATCATCTGACGCCAATCAACAGGGTCAAGGCCCAGCTGTGCGCCGTTACAGGACGGCCTTCAGCCGCGAACAATTGGCCCGTCTGGAGAAAGAATTCCTCCAGGAGAACTACGTCTCTCGTCCTAGACGTTGTGAACTCGCCGCTCAACTCGGCCTGCAAGAGTCCACCATCAAAGTCTGGTTCCAAAACCGACGCATGAAGGACAAACGTCAACGTATGTCGCTCGCCTGGCCCGTCGCTGATCCCATGTTCGCCGCATATCTGCTGCAGGCTGCTGGATATCCTTACCCACTGCCCGGTATGCCGATGAACCCGGCCGCTTGCTACGGACAAGTGCCCCAACATCAATCAGCTGCTGGATCTATCGGCATGAATCGATACTCTCCTTATGGAGCTATGCCGCTGCGCCCCCATCCGCACACTCCACCGACTGCCCATCACCCAGTTTTCGGATTCCCAGGCGCCACTTCATCGCCACTTTGCCCCAGCTCTCTTCGTTTGCCCACTGGACAGTATGCTATCCCATCGAGCGCTGGAAGTCCGAGCAGCAGCACTGCTAACAACGTCCCGCTGTCGTTGAAGATGCCGCCAACTCCTCCGGCTCATCCTCAACTTCGTTTGCCGACATCTCCTTCGGCTTTGAGCGGAGCTAGCCGAACTCCGTCTCCAGTTTCTCCGCTCTACAGCTCGAATTCGATCAGCAGCAGCACGACTGCCCAGTTGGCCAGCAACGGACACAACAGCAGCTTTTCTTGCGATCGTTCGGATCGTTCGGATCGTTCCGTCAGCTCTCCAATCACTCCGCCGGCTACTCAAACTTCTCCGCCTGCCAATCCACCGCGTCTGTTCCAGCCGTACAAGTTGCACGACTTGCCCACTGAGAAAGTTTAAAGCGCTTTTAATTTTCTGCGTCGATTATTGAAAATCTTTTTTCCTCTGCTGTTTTGATGCGCTACATATTAACTACTGCTACACACCCACAAAGTTCCTCAGTTTAATTAATACTCGTTTGAATCTTTTGTTTTTCAATCTGCGTGTCACATGTTTTTACATCCCCGAGCTGAATTTTTGTGTTACTCAATTCCGTTGAATTATTTGTAAATAATTTTGTCGTTTCAATGTCCTACATAATTTTACCCGAAAAAAAAACAACAACAAATACATTAGAATGTGCAAAAAAAAAAATGCAGTTTCTTCTTAATTTTGAGGTTGGCCTATTTAACACAAAGTTCAAAATGCGAAACAGTGTAAACACATTAAAAAAACAAAGTATTGCTCCAATATCGCTTGTAAAGCAGATGTTCTATATATACGATTGGCCATTAATTGCTATATACTTATATAGTAATAAATGAAAACAGGGGGGGACTTTATGGGGCTTGTAACAAGCGAAATTTTTAGATGGGATGTACGCAGTTGTGCACATCAGATATAAGGTCATATGAAATAAAATGGGATGATGATAGAAGAAAGACAACTTCATTTCGAAAAAGGCCGTATCAATTGATGAAGAACATTTTGTAGCCATCGATTGATGAATAGGCGTAGATAATGAAACGTCTATTCTGTATTTCACATCAAAATGCGCTGATGGATATCCTTCGTTTCTATATATCGATCTTATATATCAAATAGCTTGCAGCTTTTTGGTTTACGGCTTTCGGGATCTTTCTATATAATCAGAAATGGATTTGCCATATTGGCTAGTATTAAACGTATAGCTCATCTCCATCTTAACAATGATGACGAATTGTCTATACTCTCGGCTGTATTTATGGATGACCTAGATTCTCATTTGTCTGTGCGCATCCAAAGAGATGGGATCATATAATTTGATTGAACTCTAAAGCATTTTTTTTTTTTTTTACTTCTTTTGGCGGAGCTTTTTTCTTCCGTATTGCACGTGTATATATTGACGGCCATTTTCACATAAGTTTCAGCAAAGAAGACCAAAACCTTTTCGGTAGTGGGGGCCTATTATAGCGGGGGACCAATAAGCCACATTGGCCATTTTGAAAAAATAAAATAAAAATCTGCACGTATATATAGGCCATATTACTAAAACATAAAGCCATTTCAAGTTTTGTTTAGGGGAAATAACGCTATTTTTTTGCGATACGGAAAGAGCCCATTTACACCCAAATAAATTCATAAAAATGGTGGGGCGCGCGCGCCCAGTTCTTTTGCGCTAGAGCGAAAAAAAATTAAGTAGAGCTTTTTATATGAGCAAAAAAATAAATGTCTGCAAAAAAAAAAACAAGGGTCGAGAAGACACGCACAAAAAAAAATGAAGGGACAAACTTTCTCTCTAAAAAAAAACGAAATAAATCAGCGGCAGCGCAATAAGGCGCGGCCAAATTGTCTGCGCCCATCATAAAAGCAAAAAAAAATAACAAAAAACAGGAATATATACAGTAGGTATACATATATAACCTGTGCCGAATTTTGGCCTAAAAATGGCACTTTGGCAATTGCTTTCCGAGACGTTTATTTTTTTTTTAGCGCGATCATTTGAAAAAAGTTTCAAAATCAATTCAAAACAAATTGGGGATCAGTTAAATTGCAAGCGATTACGGATATCATTTTAAATACCTGAAGCATCTTAAACTTTTATGTTTCGTTTTTGATTTCAGAACAAATGGGGAAAGCATAATAATTTTCTTTAAATTGTTTTTGTTCGTTTGTTTTTGCTTCGCTAAAAGAGCCATTAACGCTTATGTGCGTTAACGACTCTAGTTATATCCTTGTTTCATGTGCTTCTCTACATCAGTGTTAAAAATAAAAAGACAGCAACTCAAAGTTAGTCCCTCTTTTTTGTTTTTTTGCTTTTTTCTGGACAGCTGACACACTGCTGGCCAGCTAAAGTGTGTTTTGACTCCGTGTATTTTAATGCTGTCGGCCAGGGTGGTGGCTGGCAGTCCTCTTTAATGTCCAGCATCTATACATGGAGAGTTTATACTGTGTTGACGACGGGACTAGCAGAGATGCGATTAGTTTGGAAAGAAAGAAAACGGATAGACATAACGACGTACGACCCAACCGTTAAACGACGAGTAATAATAATAATACCTGGCATGGTGAAGATGTATATAGATTTTGGCGAGCATTTTTAGCCCATATTTCCTTTTTCTTTTAAAAAAATAAATGGGAAAGGAGATATAGGTAGGCTATAATGGGACATTTAGCAAAGCGTATAATGTCTGTTTTGAAAACCATTTAACGTGCGATTAAGAGATAGTTCTGGGACTAGACCAACACATTATGTGGGTAAATGTCCATGAGCACCTGGTCAAATTGTTAAATGTTATTTTCAATTGGTTCAAACTCTTGTTTAGTGTTGGTTGAACCTCGTCCCTGTAAAAAATATCAAATTGCATTGGACTCTCTGCGATTGATGGACTATCGAGGATTTTCACATAACAGGGATACTAAAAAATAAAGAAAGGTGGGCCAGACTGATACTTCTTTTATGCATATAATAAGCTATAAAGGGGGCTTACAAGGTGTCACACAAGTCGTTGTCCACCCGTGTAAAGACGAACATTTTGGAAAGCCTTAAAGCTTCTCTTTCTGTATGTATATACATATACCCATTTCTTATACGATATTGTTCATCTTCATGGGGTTCTGATGGATAAATGATGAGGGGCCAATTGGTTGGACTAGCGCGTGTGTGGCAGACCGGAACACGAACTATTTATTTCTCCAAGTTCTCTTATAATGTACTGCAAAAAAAGAAAAAACTTGGAGTTTAAACGAGGCCGGATGGTCAGCTCCCGCCGAGATAGCCAGGTGAACTCTCTCTCTCAGATAAACCTATTACTTTTAGGTCCCCCCCTTTTCTTAGAGGAGGGAAGGTTGTAGGGGTATACATGTATACATCGTATAGGGTTCTTGAAAAAAAGAAAAAGAATTGAACAAAAAGGCTTGGGAAAGGTGAGGACTGGCGCTGTGCAAGCACGAGCAATGTGTCGCCCTGTCACAATGTGTATAGCTCTGACTTTTTGGGGCATGATGGTGTACAGGAGGCACCCAAACGAAAGAGACAAATGTCATAAAAATAACCCAATAGAGCAGCGACATGGTGGGAGGTCAATGGTCCATGCGCATGATGTTGAAAGAACTCGGAATATCATCAAACTAGCGAAAAGTTTCTTCTTCTTTTAGCTGCTGTCGTAAATAGCTGCATCATCGACTTCTTGCCCGACTATCCATCAGGACATGTACATATACATAAAGAAGCAATATATTCATAAAAGTGTTGGCTAGCTGGCCTGTGGGCCTTCGCCAGTTCAAATGAAGGTGTGTCAGCGATGCTGGACCACACACACACACACGCTGATCATTTCGGTTCACCACAATCACAGAGCTCCAAAAATTTGATGGTTCTTCTAATATATACACCCATAAAGATGATGACGATATTTAACCTGATGGCTTATCTTATATACCTTCAAGGCTCCCAATAATTTATACAGAAAATGCGATAGCATTTCATTATAGAAATGCTCGGTCCAGCTGTTCTACATACCAAAACTATTGTCAAACAATTTCGTTAAGAAAAAGAATTGAGACGTGTCAATAGACGAAACATTCAATGGAATTGAGGAGGCTGATTATCATGTTGGCTACATGTAGACCAGAAGGCCACTCAGTTGACTTTCATCGTTGCTACATCATTGACAGCAGTTTGACCGGCCAAAAAATGTTTGGGGCTTTGAAATTTAAAATGGCATACATACACAAGAGAGGCGTGCTATATAAAGTTGTTGTACATGAAAAGAAGAACGAAAATAGAGAGACGAGCAGAGCGTTGACCATAAGGTGACTATTACAAAACCCCCCTCTGTGGCCTACCACCGAGTCTAAACGAGCACATACAGATATATAAACTCTCGACTTTTTGCTCTCAATACCCCCCATATATCTGTCTGGAGCAGAGTTGAAAAAAAAAGAAAAAAAGAAAAGGCTTTTGTAAAAATTCAGAACTATTTGAGCCTAGAAGGAAGAAGAAAAGGCCACCCTGGAACGTTGTGGGGGAGGACTGGTCAGTTGTGGGCACCCATGACTGACATATAGACCAGTAAAAAAAAAAGAACCTTCCAAAACATGTCTGTATGCTCACAACAATGTTTCACCAAATACACATAACAGAGCCCTTAACCAATTTGATAAAAAGAGCATTCGAAAGTGTATCGATACAAAAGGGGGGAGGGTTTTTACTGTATTCACATAGATGTAAATATATATACAGAAAAGAGTCAGAGAATAGACACACGTTTTTGGCACGGATGTTTTCGCTCTTTTGATCCTCAAATGTTATTGTCAACAGCCTTCGAATTGTTGGACATTTTTTATTTTTGAACAGTCAAATCCACCTTTGCTATTTAACTGATTTTTAACCACCGGTCTTATAATTTATTAGCTGAAAAAAAAAGGTGGGATCTGATGCTAAACTAAGGGAATATTGGCTTTTTTGGGGGATTTTAGGGCGATATTAACACGATATATAGCCTCCAATAGGCACGGCCACGTATATATAACTAATATATATATACTGCTTGGATCAGCCTTTTGTCGGTTAAGACCATGATTTAAAATGATGGGCATTACAGGCGACAAGAGCTGCTGCGTCGTACACGCAGTGAGAGCTAAGCTGCCCAGCTATATAGGTGCTTTCATTGGATAATGAAGGCGAACCAACACATTCGAGACTCTTTGATATTAGCTCTCTTATATTAGGGCAGCAACGTATATAAACAGGCGAACGAGTCATTGGGGCCGCTAATTTGCCAGACTGATGTCTATATAGACGGCTGTGTATAAGCCCTCCCTTTCCCTGCCACACACACACACACACCTTTAAAAAAAAAAAAAAAAAGAAGAATTCTTTGCTATACAACCCTGTGCGTAAAGCCCTCTAGGATGTATTAAAAAGGTGAACTGCTATGTAACACAAGGCCTTATAGAGCTTTGGTTCTATCCGGCTGTGAGTATTCGACATGTCGACGTGATATATATTGGTTAACTTATAAATGTTGAGGGGTTTCGACCCCCGCATAGGAAGGGTGAGGTTATATAGACGTGAGCTTTTTGGGAGGCCTCAAATTGAGCAATAAAAGTCTCAACGGGGATCTACACACATGTTACAATAGAGCCTTCAACGTTCTCACTTCTAGCAAGAAAGAGCTGTATAGAATCCTGCCAGTTGAAGATGTTTTTTTTCTCTTTTACATTTCACGTTGTGTTGGGCAGGAATGAACACACGGACGCACACCTGGATATCCGGATACGACTTCATTACGTGGCACAATGTGGGGGGCTCGTTAAAACAATTTTATTCGGCTATTTATGGCAGCAATGTTTGCCCTGCTAGCAAATTGAAGATCGAATCAAAAATGGACTGATTTTTAAGGGAAAACAAAACAGCAGAAAGAAAATTTCTTCTTTCTGACTGGAGTGGGTGGATTATATTGTGACAGGTACCATCCATCAATGTCACTCGGCTTTTCGCTCATCTGTATACACACATATACAGATCTAGAGAAAAGATAGAGACACTCTATGAAGGCCTAGAGGTCAATATACCTCTATCTACTCTTTTTTGAAAATAATTTTTTTAACTTGTTTGATGGGGCAAAAAAGGGGAAATATGAAAACACAAGCAGAAGCGTTTGATTGGATTAGCGTGTTGAGAGAATCAAAAAGAAAGAAAGAAAAAAAGGTTTGCAAGAATAGAAGAGGGTCTCTCTGCTGGAAGAGATCAGGAAACATTGGGGCGCGAGTTAATCCGCCGACCCGATGATGACCTTTCTATCTTCAACTTCTTTTTTGTGTGTGTTGGAGTCTAAAAGAATTTTTTTTTTCTTTCGGGGTATATAGATCCACGGGGGCATATCTCCTCCTTCTTTTTTTTTGTGTGTGTTACTCGAGATACCTACTGTACTACTACCTATACGAAAAGAAAATTAAAGGTATAGAAAAATCTACG
This sequence comes from Daphnia magna, assembly GCF_020631705.1. Taxonomy (NCBI): domain Eukaryota; kingdom Metazoa; phylum Arthropoda; class Branchiopoda; order Diplostraca; family Daphniidae; genus Daphnia; species Daphnia magna. The sequence continues at coordinate 292,823 of NC_059185.1, forward strand.
CTCGTGTCAATCTCCCTTTTTTTTGTTTTCTTTTTTCCGGGCCATTTGATTAATCACATTTCGACTTGGTGGGTGTTTTTTGAGCACCCATACGATCGAAGTCGAGTAGTCATGTCAAAAATGAACTGTGTGTGAGCTGTGCGGATGCTGGATGGCTGCATTCCGAGCGCAATTGACCACATACGTGTCTCCTCATCGATGGAATGATGGATGACCTTTCACAATCTCTATTAGACTTAGAAGTTCTTTTCTTTTTCTTTAAGTTGAAGAAATGTCGGAGAAACAAATGAAAAGAGAGCAGAACTATTTTCTAAGAAAATGTCTGTGTGTGTGTGTGTGTGAGGTGAAAATGAAATACGTTGGCGAGTATCCGGTTTCCGGAACAAAGAAATTCCACGAATACCTTCGATTTCAAAAGAAATCAAATCAAAACTGAAAAATTGGCAAATTGGCAAAAATTGTTGATTTTGATTGATTACTTTATTCTCAGATTTAAAAAAACCGATAAATTTGTTCCTGTTTTATCGTTTAAATTCGTGAAATTTTCTGGAATTCTTTGTTGATTTTTATTTAATTACTAATTAAAAATTACATCTTAAACTAATTACGCGAAATATTGCAACGTCGAAAGCTACTAATCGGAAGTTGAGCAGATGCATCATTCTCGAAACAAAAGACAGTAAAGAATAATCATTGTGCGTCAGTTCCTCGTGGCGTTCGGTTTTCAATTTGGTGTGTTCTGTTATAAAACTCCCAGAATGTTGGTGGGCTTGGCTCCACATTCCAGAGGTAATGGTGGTTTTTTTTCTCTCTTCTTTAACTTTTTTTTTTTTGCTGTGGGAGACACAATGATAGAAAGGGTCCTACATTTTTGTGGTCCATTGGCTGGAGGAGTGAGCCCCAAAAAGTTGGACGACCTTGAACATGCTTCTCATTACAGATAACATGTTACTCAAGAAATACTTTTTGCATTCTCTAAAAGTAATTATATCAAATGTCTGAATTCACTAGTTGGGCTGCTGGTTCATTCCTTCGTAACTCAGTTTATCCATAAATTGCATAATCATCCTTAACCGATTTGACTTGAATTATTTCCAGCTCATTCGATTTCCTTTTTTCTGATTTGCACAGCAGGTCAACAACATTTGAGACCAAAAAATTTGGACAAGGCGCGAAAAGCCCAAACTGTTTTATGTGTCGGACGGGACACCCCGTAGATTTCCAGCCACCCACACACACACAGACCATGAATAATGGCTTTGGTCGTCGACGATATCCTCTCGCAGACATTTGCGACTGCTCAGCAGCCACCCTACTGTATGTACACACTATATAATATCTACATCTATCTGTTCGTACCCTTAGTCTATTGCCATCTAATACTGCAGTAAACTCTCCTCATTTAATGCACTATCTAGTAGGGTGACATTACACGATGGGTGGACAAAGCCTGGCCATAGATAAAAAGAAACTGCTTGTGGATGTGGAAACAAAGCTAAACAGTGTGTCGTAAATTAAACGCGTCAATGACAACGCAGCTTTGCTTTTTGACATGATAGACACATCGCCCGGCCATTACGCCAGATTGGCCATTGGAGATATCAACCAAAACTGTGCGAGCGTCGTTCGTGTTTCCCTCACAATCAGTTTCTCTCTTTTTCCACCCCTCTTTGTGTAGCTCATTAAAGCTCTACTATTTACTACCATTTTTGCCCGACGTGGGTGCACGGCCATATTATTCAAAAGCTTTTTATTTCACTACTCCCTCCCCCATGCGCTAACAGTTTTGCTGGGCCAAGGGCTAGCGCAGCCAATCAAAGCTCGATCCTTATCTGTGCGTGTAAAAAGGGGGCCTTGCGCACTGTGCCCTCCCTTTCTTGTAGGAACACGGCCATAACGTCACATGGAAGTAAAATGGTAGAAAAAAAATAAAGAATAAGGAGTTAAACGACAGCGGGACCAATCAGTTGGGTCACACAGCAGCCATCTTTACCCCCCTTCCCCTCTCTTTCGAGCTGGTTTCATTTGATATTCATAGGCTATATTGATGTTTATCTTGAACATTTTTTTTTGGCGTCATCAGATGATATACTCGTAAGTTCTTTTGTGTTCCTTCTGTTTCTTGGCGACGGGCTTGTGCTTTCAGCATCTTGATGAGTCTAGGAAAAATCGAGATTTGATCTAATTCGCCCACATAGCGCAGAGTCAAGCTAAAAAAAAAAGAGGCAAATAGCTATAGTACAACATAGAAGGGGAGAGATTGTCATCAGATATATAAATTAGATGTGAGATATGTACATATATATAGAGCATTACTTTCCCCCATTGGGCAGTAGAGGGGGGTTAGGACAAATAGAAGTCTGTTTCCTCTGTCCGGATTTTTTTTGGGGAGACGGGTGGATTTGGCGCCGTGCGCCGGTTGCAGCTGTCTCTTTTTGCTCTTGTCTTTTCTACTCAAGTCTTTACTTGTCTTAATTGCGATGCGTGTTTTTTTAGGCAGCAAAAGAGCAACTACGTTTTAGTTGGAAACAAAAGAGAGACATGTGCCTCTAGCAGAGTCTCGTAATGGATGTTCAAGTGTTCAGGCGCCTTTAATTATATACATTTTTTTTTTTTGCGAAGTTCTGATGTTCGATTCCCTGATTTGACAAAATTTTTTTTTTTTGAATTAAACAATTTTGTGAGAAGCAAAACATTTTATTTTTGAATTTTAGATTATTCATTTAGTAATGAGGCATTTTTTTCATGTCGGCAAAGTGCCGACAAAAGGTTAAAAGGTGACGTATGCATCATCTTATCCCCTCACTCTTTTCCCCCCACAATATGTACATAAGAGAGTCGGGGTCATGTCGGCATTCATTTCTGGTTGCTGCTGAAGAGGGTGTTATATACTCCCATCTTTAAAAAAAAAAAACCATTTCCCGAAAGTTGTTCAAGTAGCATACACACTCTGGTATCTTCGTATTTTATTTGTTCAAGTGTGCGGACACTCGATGGACTCTTCGAGTCTCTTCAACTTTGTTGTTTCTGCGTGTCTATCTGTTTCATCATTTGTTATTTTTCTTGTAGCATACTTGCGCAACAACTACTTTGTGTGTTTAATACCGCCGCAACCCGCCCCCCTTCTTTCGAAAGAAGCTACTCACGCAGTTGCGCAAGACGTTTAGTCAGAGATAAACGTCGAAAAGTGTTGGTTTTGATTGTCTTAATTCGAAAAAAAAAAAGCATTTGCTTTTAGAGCGCACTAAACATTTCTCGATACGAGATGTGGTAGCTCAGCATCTCTTTGAAATATTCATGACTGCAGGGCTCCTTATTTAACATACGTTTCCCACGGCTCGCAAGACCATAAACACTCAATTTCTTTTTCTTTTTTCTGTTTTGAAGATTCAAAAATTTAGCGCCATTTCCCATGGCCTAGTGTAGAACTTTAACCTTCTGTTTGTGGGGATGAAATTCATATCGATATGGGGCTATCGGATCCAGTGGACGCGCTTTGACAATTTCGGGAACTTTCGAGTGTTTTCCCATCTTTTTTTTTATCTCAATTTTATTAGGTTAAACTCTCTTTGTGTCGGTTGTTTCTCTTGTGAGCGTATCGATTGAGGGGGTAAAAACAAGGGCACGGTTTGAAATGATGCGCACAATATTGTGCCTCCCTTTTTTCTTCTTTCCTTCCAATCCGTACAGCAGAGTTTGAAGAGAAAACCGCATCGAGTCTGTCGTAAAAAGAAAAAGAAAGAAAAAAATGTTTCAGAGCGTAGCCAAACAAGGCCGAGCGTGCAGCTCTTGTTTGACAGCTTCTTCTTCAATTTTCCTTCTTCTCACGTTAGATATGGTGGGTGTGTGCACTGTCCCCTTCTTTCGTTTTCCCGTATCTTGTTTAGTGGTTGGCATGTTGTTCTTGCTCCCATCAAAGCGTTCGGTCATAAGAGAGAGAGAGAGGGACTTTCTTTAAGTCGTACTATTTACTTCGATGCAGTCGGTTACAACTTGTGTCTGTGCCCGAAAGCCGCCGCCTCAGCCGCAAAAACCGACAACAGTCCGAAAGAGGAGGGGAAAAAACGGGCTCCTCGTGTTTACGTGTTGTGTATGGAACAGCACTCCGCCTCCTTTTTTTTCTTTCATTCTATGGAGTTAAAAAATGAAGGGAAATGTTTGTGATATGGTTTGAGTTGGGAGGGCACCAATCGACGAAGAGCGTGTGAACTCAAGTTTTCTTGAGACGGGTAGTGTGTCTAGAAATATCCAATATAGATGTTGGATGGGCTTGGATTATGTCTATATAAGGGGGTTCTGACTTGTGTAATAAACTACTGAAGAAAGAAAAAAATGAATTGGGGCTTAACTCAATTTTGGGTTGTTTATTTTTTGGTTCCCAAGGTAAAAAGTAGGATCGATTTCTATTTGATTAGTTTGAGAATTTGACGTAGGTCCCATCCAAAAAAAAAAATCTTTTGCGGATGAAATAGAAATTGATAAGAAATACGAGTTTTGATTCAAGTGCACCTGTTGATTGCCTGATGTTGCGGTACCTAATTTATGGGAAACGAGTCTAAATGAACGCAAGAGAATTCAAATGTTTTTTGACAGTTCTACAAGAGTTTTTGTTGGCTTTATCAAAGCTGTTGAAACGAAATTAGTCACGGGCGCGAGCCGACCCGCTTCTTTTTGTCTACACACACACACACACACACACACTACAACAACACAATTCGTTCTCTCTTGTTTTATTCTCCACGCGAATAGAATTTCTTTTTAAAAAGCCCAACCAGTTGTGTCTGTGTGACCTGTCAATCTTTCACGGCTACCGACACTTTGCGGCATGTTTTTATGCTGGGAAAAAGAGACGTGCACTGCGATAACACAAACATTGGGCACGGCTAGAAAGAAAAGAAGAAGAAGAAAAAGAAAAAGAAAAAGAAAAAAGAGGTTGCAGTTCAATATTGATCGGTGGGAAACTGTGTGCCGACTCGTCTTGTTGGACTTTGGGATTCGATCCGTTGTCTCCTCCGGTACAGCCTTTGCCACGCTTTGATTGTTTATGATGGTGTCTACCTCTGTTTTGTCGAACCAGTTGTGCACACCGTGTTTTTTGTTTCAATTCTTACCGGACAACTTGGTCACAGCAACAATGGTCACGCTGGATCAGCTAAACAATTGGATGTTTCGATTTCTTTCGAGAAAACGAAATGTTTTCTTTTTATCTCTTGCTTGTTTTGTTTTTTTTTGTTTTTTTGAGGATTGAGGCAACAAAAAGAAAAAAAAAACGGATGTGATGTCCAGTGGTGCGTACTTCCGTAACTCTTTGCGTTATTGGAGAAAACGGGAGATTTTGTTGTTATGTGGTTTAGGCTTTTTTATTTTATTTGTCTGCTGAACGATAAAGAGAAAACAAATAAAAATATCGTGAAAATGACACGTTATTATTAGGCAATCAATCGATTATTCTAACCTTTTTCTTCTACGGAAATCAGCCAGCCGTTGCGCGTTTATTGGGCACGCCCTTCTCTTCTATTTTATTTTTTTTTTTAAATAAGTGAAATGAAAATAAAAGGAGACTAGACATTTTTTTTTTTTTTTTTGGTTCAAGAATGGCGGCGACTTGCGCTATCGTCCAGCCAAAAAGTCGAGGCAAAAATATTAAAAAAAACGGAGGCTGGATATGTTTCTGTCCGACTTTGCAGGGACATTGTTTCCCTTCTTCAGACATTCTTTTCTCCTTGGAGAGCAAAAAATAAATAGAATGGGGCGGCAAAACGGATTAAAAACTCAAAATTCAGGCGCTTGACGAGTTGACTGAAGAAAAAAACTTTGGATTTTTTAAGAATATTTTTGTTAACTTGGCTAGCCTCAAAAAAGTTCTTTTCTTAAAGGCTCATCCTGTTGTCGGTGCGGATTATCAAAGTATTGGCATTTATTTTTTTTTATTTGTGTGTAGAAAAGAGTTGAAACATTGAATTTAGCGGACTGATGGCGAAGTCTAGACCACATTTGACTTGTTTTAACCGCATTTAAAAAAATACAAATTCAATGTCATGATGGCTACAGCAATAGCTCACGAGTGTTTCATGATATCATCGTCCGTATCTAGAACTGAATAATTTCACGTTTGTATTTTGTGTGCCGCCTTAGATTCGGGAAATAGTTTAAAGAAAATTTGATTTTTTTTTTATTGGGACCAATATGGAAAATTGCACTGTCCGCCTATTGTTTCGTTATTGTCTACACACGCCGACTTTTGAATTTTTTTAACCGAGTCGGACGTGCGAAAATGGTCACCTTCTTTATGCATTTCATCGTTTTTTGTTTTTTAAAAAATCAATCCGACCCCTCTATTTTTTTTTGCTCGCCTGGGAAATGTGATGGAATGTATCGAGTTCTTCACAAATCCATTAGCGTCTATTCGCTGGACGCGTACTATTCATTTTTAATTTTTTTTTTTTACCTGGTGAAACATTTTTTGGCATATCTTAACAATTCAACTTTGATTTCAATTTTTTTAAATTTCTTTGTCGATGAGTAAAAAAAAATGTTTTTTTAAAATTTGAATTTAATTTGTTGCGGAATTTCAGTTTGGAAATTTGATGAAGACATTTTTTATATGAAAATAAAAAAGTTAGCCCGGAGCGTTAACTAATTTCTAAATAATCCTTGGCTAATAATAAAATATGTAAATTTAAAAAAAAAAAATGTCATTTGTGATGTCAGTCTATGATATGCCCAAAAGTAGATGAAATGATGGACGCGCCCGTTTGCGTCGTAAACATCCCGGAGCGCAATAACTCTGCTTGGTTGTCTTTATTATTTATTCGTAGCGTCAGACTATTGCGTTTCTGCTGGTACTATAAATAAATAAAATAAAAAATGAAAGAAACACTTGGAATATAGGAGAGCCAAGATGGTGAGAGAAAAGAGAAATTAACGAACGACGAGGATGGGTGTATGTGATGATGGTCATGATGAACCAGCGGCCGCAGAAAAAAAACAACATCAGAAGTGATCCCTTTTTTCATTCGCTGTTGGGTCTCTTTCTCTTGTGACGTCATCCTCTCCTTTGGCCCGATGGCTTCGGAATTCTTCCTGACGTTAGGTGGAATGTCTTTTCCGATAATTGTTTTGTTTTTGATCCCTGGGCGGCATTTTTTCATTGAAAAAAAATTTGAATCCTCGGAAAC